>NW_010233951.1:16365-16633 GCF_000690775.1 Eurypyga helias | reverse complement strand
GGTCGTGGCGCGTTTTGGCGGGAAGGGGCGCGGGAGGCGGGCGCCAGGGCGGCGCCATGTTGGCCGCGCAGTGGAAGGTACCAAGGTGGAGGGGGGGACAGGTTAACTCGCCGTCCCGTGTGCTGTTGTGATGTAGAGCCACGCGTCGCCACGTTTTATAGCTAAATTAATTAATTGCATAGTAATTGGGCTTGTTCAGCCTGAAGGGAAGGCTCTGGGGAGACCTTAGAGCCCCTTGCAGTACCTGAAGGAGCTACAAGGCAGCTGG
>NW_010233951.1:3544-16154 GCF_000690775.1 Eurypyga helias | reverse complement strand
TCCCTGCCCATGGCAGGGAGGTTGGAACTGGATGATCTTTAAGGTCCCTTCCAACCCAAACCATTCTGGGATTCTATGATTCTATGACAGGGTGGCTTTTCTCATAGGGCTGAATGATAAGTCATGGAACGCTCTCCGTGTGGTGACACACTGACTTTCCTCAGTGACACTTTCACGTGATATGGCCTTTTGAGGCAAGAAGCGTGTGTACCTCAGCCCACGGGAAGAATCAGGAGGCAGCAAAGCGAGAGATGCTGGTTAGAGGAGCTGGACCCAGCCCAGGGAAGCATACTGAGCTAAGGCAACTGAGAGAGCTCGTACACGACAGGGGCAGCAACTTTGCGAAAGAAAAATTATCTGGGATATTCTGATTATCTGGGATAGCCAGCTTATTTCTTAATTTCTCCCACTCTTGCTTCCAATTTGGGTAGATAAAATATCATCCACGTTGCCCCACTGTAAAGGCTGGTGGAACGTGTTATTCCTTTATAAAAAGCTGGCTACACGAAACATATGGTAATAAAACTACAGTCAGAGACAGGGAGGAGGCAAATTTAAACAGTATGAGAGTTGGTTTGGTAGATCCATAACAGTGGACGATTTCACGTGGTTTGTAAATCAATTTGAATTGTTTCCTAAGCAAGAAAGGCACGCAATGGAGATAATTCTTGGGTCCCTGCCCATGGCAAGGGGGTTGGAACTAGATGATCTTTAAGGTCTCTTCCAACCCAAACCATTCTGTGACTCTGTGATGATGCTGAAGGACTGCTAAAAACCTAATTTGGCCTTTCAGCCTCAAACAGCTACTTGAGGATGGGGTGAATTGCCCTTCATTGGTTACAGATGCCTCTTGTTTTGGTGTGATTCCCAGCTCTGCCACAGCTTGAGTGAGAGGAGATGAATCCCACCCAATATTCCCCAAGCTCTCAGAAACCAGATGAGAGGGAGTATGATGAGGATGAGGAAGAGGGAGGCTTTAGGGAGTATCAGAGGGAACATTCTGCTCTGTTCCTGAGCTGGTATTTTAATTACCTGTCTTGTCTGCTGTTTTGCAGGAAGGTATTATTTAATTCTGTGTTTTCTGCTGACACCTGCTGGCCCTTAGCAGAAGGTTACTGTGGGCCTTAGGCAAAACTTTCCTGCCTAAGAGGCTTTCACAACCTCGGAAGTTGTTATTTATAATTATCGCATGGGGTGATGTCACTGTTAGAACCAGTCTTTAATCTCCAGGTATAGATAACTGATTGAATCCCTCCCAGTACCCTCCCCGTCCCCTTCTTGTTATTACAATCCATCTGTATGCTTGCTGTCCGAAAATGCAAAGCCACAACATGATGTGATGGAGCGTGTGGTGGGTTATAAACTGCTGTGTGACGCAGACACGTGAAATCTGGGTGCAACCTTGGAAAGGTGAAGGTCTTGATTTCCTAATTTAAGGAAATTTGAGTTGGAAATTAATAGCTCTACTGCAATCAGTGCTATTACACTGGCATAACAGCTGCAGGTTTTCCAGAGACACCAGAATGAAGATTCTACTCCTAAAAGGATGTCAGTCACATCTACAAATGGTGAGCCACATACTCAAATCCCTACTCATTCCTTACCCAGGGCATTCCCAAGGTGCCTTGTGGGTTCCATTACTTATAGAAATAATAGTTCTCTCATCAGTAATCCAAAATAAATTGTGTTATAGCCAATTAACTTGGATCATCCAGGAGATGAGTTGCAGATGGAGCCCTTTGCCATGTTGGTGTTAAAGGTCTAGCTCAAGATGGTGGGAACAGAAACCTTTCTATCCCAAGGTGAAACATATATGGGATTTCTGAGGAATATGGGTTTGGTGAGAGTCTTGACAGAAACTGTGGAGATGTGAGAGCTTCCCTCCTGGCTGTGTTTTCCTGGAGCAGGGGGTAGTGCTGTAGCTGTGCGAGGACTGGTCAGCCTCCCATCCCAGAGCCTCTCACAAGCACTCCGTGAGAATTAGCAATAGATATTTTCCCCCTAGATATTAAGGAAGTAACGTTTATGCATTGTTCTAACATCTGTACAATGTTACTTACCCAAAACAGATCCTCCAGAAAGACCAAGATAAAAGATTCCGTTCTGATGAAAGGGAGAGGAATTCAAAAGGTAAATAGAGTTTTGTGAGTTATGTGTAAGGATCAAAAAAGCACCACAGAACACTTCCAGGTCCCTGTGAGAGGGCAGGGGGCAATGCAGGATGGATGTGGAGAGGGCAGAGGGGACAAATGGGGCAGCAGGAGCACAAGGAAAGCTCAGTCCAGGATGGGTCGTTTCCCTTTTCCTGCCAAACTGAATTGCCAAACGCGTACTTTGAGAGGATGGGAGACAAAGCGGGCCGTGAGCTTGGGCTGAGACATGCTTGGGGGTATGGCGAGGAGAAAGGCTGCCCCTTCGTTCCGGTGACAGGAGAGAAGACTGCGCTGTATGGGGGTTGGAAGAACCTTTTTTAGATAGAGGGCAACAACAGAGAGGCCAGACTTTACAGACAAGGAGTAACTCCACCTAAATTTGATGAATTTTGAGGCGTTTGTAGTTGGTGTGTGGGGGTTGTATCTGTTTTGTCCCTCTATCAATGGCAGCACAAACTGTGTATCGGTGTGGCAGTTTTAAGCAAGGAGACAAAGTTTGCTTAGATGAGATTCATTTAACCTTTCACTTCTTAACATGTCACCAGGGTGTTCGTGATTCACTGCGTGGTACCACAGCCTCTTAGGGCTGTGCACAGGTTATGTCCCACCCTGCCCATGTTAGTGTGCCAGGGCCCCGAGAGCGCTAATTGCCTTGGCCGCACTCATGTAGGGCCCCCACCCACACACTCTCCACCCCTTGGTGTGGAAGCTGCATTTAAGCTGAGGCTGTTTGGTTTGGGCCTCGTTTGAGCTGCAGTGGGTGCACGGTGGACTTGGGCTTGTAGTTCTTGACATCCTGGCTGCGGACCTGCTGTGTGACTGTGGATCTACCTGAAGATCTGGATTGTAGCTCTTCCTGGTTGGTGCCACCAGACCTGCTCTGCACTCCTTTGGGTCCCGGGAAGCTGTGCTGCTTGTGGTGAGCTCTCTACCCCCGCCTGCCTTGCTGTCACCTTTGGCTTCTGCCTTGCCATGGTGTTGCACCCCTGCTCTTGCTGCTTCCGAATTTGCTGCGGCGTATTGGGCCCTGCGGGTGGGGAGCACTGGGACAGCTTGCCCGGAGAAGCTGTGGGTGCCCCATCCCTGGGAGTGTCCAAGGCCAGGCTGGATGAGGCTTGGAGCACCCTGGGCTATGGAAGGTGTCCCTGCCCATGGCAGGGGGTGGGGCTGGGGGTGCTTTAAGGTCCCTTCCAACCCACACCGTGCTGTGGTTCCCCCGTAGAACATACCCTGTGGTCCAAGGCTGACCACCAAACGCTGCAGGGCCTTATGCCTGCAGCAGGAGGTCACTGTGCTGCAGGCTTCTGTAGCCCCTAGGAGTGTACAAGAATTTGGGTTTAAGTGCAGTGGGTGGAGGCCCCGGATGGATGGTCAGGGCACTCGGAGCTTGTTGGTGTACTTTAGACCCTGACATCATGTTTGGCGGGATCTCTTGGCAGCCTTTAAATCCATGCAAGATGTAGCATGAGTAATGAAGCAAGGTATAATTTTGCCCTAAATTAAGCCCCTCCTTGCTGTTTTCCAAGAGTGAATCCACAAGAGGTGGTGTGGACAGGCTGTCTGTTCTATATGAAATGTTGAAGGCCATAAGCTACAGCTGGGGTTTGACTTCCACCAGCGTTGCTGTAGTGCTAGAAGCAGGACATTCTCGTGATGGTTCCTGTCTCTTAGGATAAACTCCCGTTGTCTGGTTTATGTTGAGGGGAGTGGAGATATCCATGTTTCCCGAGTACTGGGTTAGGTTAAACCTCAAAGACCTGGAGACTCGCAGGAACACACCTTACCTCTCCCTAGTGTGCCCCCAAGATACAACAGTCGCAGGATGACTAATTCTCATGTGTCAAAGCAGGCAGAATCCTTGCCTGAGGCTCCCTTTGTTCCCAAAAACGCGAGATCTGGCCTTACAAAAGACTTTGCTTGGAGTCTGCTGTGAACCCACGACAAGAAGCCACTGCCACCGTTGAGGAGGGGTAGGGTGGGATTGGAGACTGGGGGAGGCTCCCCAGGGAGGTACTGACAAATGTTGAGAGCAGTGTGGGTGAGATTGTCAGAAACTTCCTTTCCTGGAACTCCTGAGGCTGATTACAGAGTAGCTGAACCATCTCCTGTCCCGCGTCCGTTCCCAGGAACACCCTCTACAGGTATTACAGCAGGGTCAGCACCTGGCTCTTCCCCAGGGATGTTTTTAATGGAACAAAAAGCGTATCCAACAGCTCGCTGGGACACTGCAGCTGGGTGTTCCCACAACTAAAGACGCGAGAGAGGGTTCCCAAAGCTGAGCCAGGAGACGGCCCATCGCTGTTGCTCCTTCAGCGAGAACAACAACAACTCAAATATCTGGGCACCCTTATGGAAGGCGAACAAGGTGGAAGCTATTCCCCCTGAAGTGAGACGTAGACAGAGTCCAGCACAAGAACAAAGGAACCCAGAGAGCTACTGGATCAGGGAATTGTAAAGCTGAGAGGACCTGGCTCCAGCACTTCTGCAAACCTGTGTTACCTCTTCCTGAGGTAATACTCCAGAAGAGGATTTCTAGCAAGCCTGCCCAAGGAGAAGGGTCTAACTGCACAGCTGAGCTCTTCCCTTCCTGCTCACCCAAGGCCTTTTTCTGCTCCTACTTACAACTTGCTGCAACCTTGAAGCATTGGCTGGCTGGATCTGTAGGAAACCTTCCCAGCTGAAGACTGGGGGGATGCTAGTAGTGTCAGGAAAGAACAGATTTAAACTCTCTGGCTTATATCTAGAAGTGTGTAACGTGTATACAAGAGTGAACTTATGGGGTAGCCTTGGCCTAATCTATCAGAGAGAACTTGTTGCAGAGCAGGCAGGACCCAGAGCCTGTGTGTTATCACCAGAGTAATTATTTCGCCTGATTATTTCACCAGAGTGATTATTTCTTAAAAACAATCACTCAAATTGAGCATTTTTGCTGGCGTGAGATCTTTCTGCTGCCTGGCGCCTTCGTAATGAGGCTGCTAGAAATCTAGCGGAGGATAACCCCTGACCACGGGTCGACTGGTAGAGCTCATCTCCCCCAGTGAGAGCTGGGGTGACGTTCAGTTTGACTCTGTTTTCCTCTGTCTAGAAAAACGTGTGAAAGGACACCGAGAGCTTTGGGGACAAAGCTGTGAAAACAACTTCTCCCTGAGAGCTTTGAATGTGGCAGTGGAAAATATTTTTTTGGAGGTGAAATCGGCCTCCTATCTGTCAGTTGCCTTGAAAGCTGTGATAAATGTGAGAACATAGTCACATGGAATACAGATATGATTTTATCTGAAAAAGGGTTTCTTAACAAGTCCTATATAAATTCACCCTTGCTAGGCTGAGCTGAACTGCACATCAAACATGAAGCTGATTTTGATCTTCAGTGCCCTCTTCGGGGCTTCCTTGTGCCTGCAAACTTTTGTTGGGTGAGTTACCGCTCGTGAAAGACTCTTCATTTAAGACTGTATCGTCCAGTTGTTTTTCATGATCTTGACTTTACAAAATCTGCCTTAGCTAACAAAATCTGGGCATATTCTTTGGTTTTTGTGACTGACTTGTCTCGTTGCTTTGGTACTGCAGTGTTTGAAGGAACCCCTCTTTACTTTCATTTGGCTTTTCTAAGGAGATGGTTCTAGCTGCGGAGTTGAGCTCCTAAATTCATGTTCACCCAAGGCTTTGTTTTGGCTTTGGCTGTACGAAGGGAGCAGTCTCGAGCCTTGATCTGGAGCTGAACCTCGGTGCAAAGCTCAGGTCTTCAGCTCTGACACATCTGGTCCGGCACAAAGCAGAGCCGAAAGACCAGGACCTGGCCTCAGATTGGAAAGGTCACTAGCTTCCCTTGGTTGTTGAAGAGTCTCATTTCTCTTTAAATGCTTAATTCTCTTCAGAGCCTTTCTAAGCAATTCAAATCTTTATTTCCAACCATTGTATTATAAAGGTTTATCTGTATTTTGCATTGCAAAATTATCTCCTGGTATATTTCTTCACAATCTGTGTAAAAAAACTTAATACAAGAGTATAAAAAACCCTTAACATATACTTCCTAGGATGTAGTGAGTGAGTAAATCTGTATATGAAGATGTAAGGACTAAGAAATAATATACATAGTTTATTAAAACCCTCAGATTTGTAGATCCAGGAAAAGCTGGTTTTGATCATTTAATCTGGGCTGTGGCGTAACATAGCCTGGATTCTCGTGAATCCATTCCTCAGTCACGTCCAGTAGCTATGGTTAATGAGCCTCCTCCCTTCACAGAAGAATCCAATCCAGAAATAAAGCTTATGGTGATGGAGACTCCAATAACAAGTTATTAATGTGGTCAAGTGCCTTCAGTGTTGATTTAACTTGGTTCAACAAAAATATCTCATGCCTCAGCCAGCCAGGCTAAGGAATCTGGTGTTAACTAGTGTCCCTTCCCAGCGGATGAGGCTGCACTAGTAAATAAACACGCACATAACTGAGCTCACATGCCAAGTCTTAAGATGTGTTTTCCAATTCTGCAGTTTTTCACATCAGTTTGCTCTGAGTTGTCTCCTTTTTCAGTACCGTTTGCAGTGGGTGCCAGCAAAGGTACTGAAAATGGTATTTTTACAGGCCAGGATATGGGACTCTGTGAGCTTTTGTTCTGTCTCCAACAGTGGCCAAAGGCAGATGCCTCGGGAAGGGATGGAAACAAACACCAAACACCACTGGCAAACCCAGCGTTATCGCTGGGCTCACTTGCAGTAACCCCCAGGCTATACAGCTAAGGAGCACCTTGGTGCTTTAGGCTACGATCCCCATCCCAAGCTGTACTTCCATCTGATTATTTGTTGTGGCTCCCAGCTTTCACTCTGAATCCCCCCTGGTTCTCCAGCACAGGATCTTCCGTTCCCCAACACACACTTGCTTGTAGATCCTTTTGTCATTTCATAAAAGCGTTGGGTGGAAGACACTTCCAGAAGTTTTTAGCCCACTCTCCTGCTCAGAGCAGGACATGGAGCTGTTTCTCTATGTTATCGTCATCTACTCTCACCGAGCAGAGTTTTGTAACTCCTTTTCCAGTAGTGTTAGGCTGCGATTAGATCAGCCTGAACAAGCCTGAGCTCATCAGCCTGTCCTCGTGGTACTGTTTGCTTGTACCTGTCTTACCGAGCAGCCTGGAACATTGCGTATTTGAACAGGAGTCTGTGTTTTTAGTGATCTAAAAACCACTGCGAGGCTGTACGTTGTGATCGCTCTATGTTGTACACAGCAGGCCGAGTGAATCGCTGAGGTTACCTCTAGAACCGGTGGAGTGAGGTACTTCCAGACGGTGATGCATTCCACCGGGAACGGTGCAAGCCACCCTCTGATGGTATCAGCTCCTGACAGCACAGGGGAGTTTCTCAACTTCCTTTACTAGTCTGAAAATAGGGGAAACAAATCCCATATTTAGTGTTCTGTTTGCTTTGTTGTGTCATGCTCCCCAAATATTTGATCATTTCCCACTCTCTGGTTTTTTTCCCTGCAAGTCATTGACAAAAAATAACCGATAGATGCAAGACTGATCCTTGTGAGAAATGAAAACCTCACCCACTTGCCTTATTTCTGATGAAACCTTTAAGAATCGCCATGTAACTGGTTACTAACCTAGTGCACGTGTAGCAGGCCGGCCCTGCAGGGAGCTGGTTGATCTCTTGGGTGACACAACGTCAGCTGCGTTCGAGAAGTCCGTGGCAGCTGGTAGCACTCAAGTAACTACCCCCCAGACTCATGGTCTTAATAACACGCTAGGTCAACCGGGCCCCTTTTTGGGACTGTTTCTGAAGATTTACTGATTGCAGGCACCAGGTTCTCCGAATCAAGACAAGAAATGAGGAGGAGGTTAAGAAGTTGCAGCTTTTGGAATCGCTGGAACACCTTGAGGTATGTTATTACCACAAAGGCATTTTTCAGTGTTTCGGATGGAGGTAGGACTCTGCATGGCGTTTGGAAGGTTTGTACACCCTCTGGCAGCTGCCATAAATACATTTACTGTCTTCAGACTTGGTGCTTGATCTGCGAGTTCTGGTACCGGCCTGGTATTGAAGGGTGCCTGCATTCACTTCTTCCTCTTACTGGGTTTGCATCAGGTTTGAATGGATCTGCTCTTGACCTTAGTATGGAAAAACTTGTCTTAAATTGGAGACAGTAATATTTTTGTACCTGTCTTCCAGCATTGTGGGAGGAATTTATTAGCATCTACATTGTATGGAAATAGGGAAAACACACTGTAAAACATACTGTAAACAGGGAAAACACACTGTAGGTTATTACTGTTCTTATTGCCATGGCTGAGAGTTTTTTATTATTGCTTTCTTTAAAAATATTGATTTGAATAGTGTGGAAATTAAAATTTAGAATAGCGCTACCAAAGGAGAAATAAAACCAATGGGCTTCATAGTACTTCATATGGTAATATGGAGCTCTTCTTGGAGCTATTTCTGGTTAAAGGGAGAAGACTAAAATAATCATCAAAACCAAAGATTTCCTTTTGCTTATGTGACTGAAGCTCTGAAGTCAGTGCAAATGCTGACTTTAGCCTCCTGCGGACCTTTGGGGGGTTTATTTTTTGTGAGTTGGTCACATGAACTGACACAAGGTTGTGGTGAGGCCAAGCTAAAGAGTGGAGCCTGCTGTAAGCAAAATCACACGGCATCACTAAGGTTGGAAAAGACCAATAAGACCATCCAGTCCAATCATCACCCAACACTCCCACAGCCACCAGACCATGTCTTCAAGTACCACATCTACACACTCCTTGCACACCTCCAGGGATGGTGACTCCCCCACTTCCCTGGGCAGCCCATTAATGGGGCAGAAGTTGTTCAGTTTGGGTGAAATCGGCATTTCTAAAGCATTAAAAGAGTTGTTTGCAGAACGCTTTCCCCCAACCAAATCCATTTCCCTTTCTCTTTTCAGCTTGATTTCTGGAGAAATCCTTCCACTCCTGCCCTCCCTGTGGATGTGCGAGTCCCTGCTAGCAACGTCCAAGCAGTCAAAGCCTTCCTGGAGTCCTATGGGATTGAGTACTCCATCCTGATCGAAGATCTGCAGGTAGGCAATGCCACTGGCACATATTTAGCTTTTAGGTCCTTTGGAAACAAAAGGTCATTCGCAATCTGGCCTTGGTCATTAATTTCTGGACTCTTCTATACTCTGCTTACCATGAGGTCCTCCCCTTGTTTTTGTGGTCCATGGACTAAATTCTGAGAGGTGACCTGTGGATCACTGCTGCGCGGGGGAGCTGTGGAGCTCTGCAGGTGCCATCCATGTTGAATGGTGACATCAGCAAACTCAGAGGTTCCATGGAGCTCTTCTGATAACCCCTGAGGAATTACTGTGTGCTTTCGGCATCAGATGTTTGGAAATCACAGCACTAGAGTTACTCGTAATTCATAGAATCACAGAATCGTTTGGGTTGGAAGGGACCTTAAAGACCATCCAGTTCCAACCCCCCTGCCATGGGCAGGGACACCTTCCACTAGACCAGGTTGCTCCAAGCCTCATCCAGCCTGGCCTTGAAGACATCCAGGGATGGGGTATCCACAGCTTCTCTGGGCAACTGTCCCAGTGCTTCACCACCCTCTACGGGAAGAATTTCTTCCTGATATCTAATCTAAACCTCCCCACTTTCAATTTAAACCTGTTCCCCCTTGTCCTGTCACTACAGACCCTTGTAAAAAGTCCCCCCCAGCTTCCTTGTAGCCCCTTCAGGTACTGGAAGGTGCTATAAGGTCTCCCCAGAACCTTCTCCAGGCTGAACCCCCCACCTCTCCCAGCCTGTCCCCATAGCAGAGGGGCTCCAGCCCCCTGAGCATCTCCGTGGCCTCCTCTGGACTCGCTCCAACTGGTCTATATCCTTCCAGTGTTGTGGGTTCCACAGCTGGGAATTCAGTAAACTCTATTAAGAGCAGCTCTGGATCCTGTTCCAAAAGCCCCGTACACCACTGTGAGGGAAAAGTCACCCCCTTGGGCACTAATCCAACATTTCTCAAGGAGCCATAATCCCAAAAAGGCACCTGAATAGCATTAACTCAACAGAAACACTGCCTTTTTCCCCCGGCAAGCTTGTCGCTGCTGTTCTTGTTCACCCTAACAAGCATCTCAAACTTCACACTGACCGTTTAAACACTTGTCCGATCCGCAGCAGGGGCGCTCAGCAGACGCAGCTCTTTGCTCCAAGCTGTGGGCCTGCAGCCACTTTGCAGCGAGCCATTCCGTTATCCGAGATGATAACCGTTTGGTCAGAAGTTTGTGAGTTAAGCAGGCTTTTCTCAATGTTCAAACGGCTTCTTTTAGGTCATTCTAGATCAAGAAAAGCAAGAGATGGAGTATAATCAACAAAGGGATCGCAGCAGCAACAGCTTCAACTTTGGAACTTACCACACCTTGGATGATGTGAGTACCTCATTTTTGGCGAAGAGGATGGCTTTTCCTGGTCTTTTTTCCTGCTGCCTTCAATTAAACATCCTATAGTAGGATCTAAAACGTCATTCCAGCTTTTGGCATGTGGTTTTGGTTTTAAATGTATTAATCTTGTGCTCAGCACAATGAGCCAGCGCTCTCCCTGACAGTGTTGGAACAGACAAGTGTGGATCATACTTTATGAAAAACTCCTCTGCAGAGTTCTGTCAAAACCCTTCCTTCTGACCCTCAAAAGGGATTGAGAAAGAAATGTATCTTGAAATAGGGAAATAGAGGAAACCAGTAGCCATCAAGCAGAGCAGAGGGTAAGGTATTTTTACTACCAAAAGTTCTTAAAGAGGATTTTGAACTTATTCCTGAAATAAGTACATCTTGAGGATATAGCACTGCTTCCTTCCACTTTGTGATGTTGGGAACGGTACTGGCGGTGCTGACCACACCGACGCAAGGTGAGATGAGCCTTTGGAGAGGTCATAGTAATGAAAGCAGTAGGAGACAAAAGTAGATTTCATCAGGTCCTACCATTGTTCTGGGCAGCGCTATAGATACATGTCACGTCAGTGCCATCACGACTTTTCATTTCAGATTTATGCAGAACTGGATCATCTGGCATCTGAGTATAGCAACATTGTCAGTAAGCTCCAGATTGGGGAATCCTATGAAAAGCGGCCTTTGTATGTCCTCAAGGTACGATATGTATCACAGAATGGGTGCCTACATGTCACAGAACCACAGGATGGTTTGGGTTGAAGGGACCTTAAAGCCCACCCAGTGCCACCCCCTTGCCATGGGCAGGGACACCTTGCATAGCCCAGGGTGCTCCAAGCCTCATCCAGCCTGGCCTTGGACACTCCCAGGGATGGGGCATCCACAGCTTCTCTGGGAACCTGTCCCACTGCTCCCCATCCTCTGCGGGAAGAATTCCTTCCTGATGTCCCATCTCCATCTCCCTCTTCCCGTTTAAACCCGTCACCCCTTGTCCTGTCACTCCCTGCCCTTGGAAAAAGCCCCCCCAGCTTTCTTGTAGCCCCCCAGGCACTGGAAGGGGCTCTGAGGTCTCCCCGGAGCCTTCCCTTCTCCAGCACAATTCAGTCCAAAGCATCCCAGTCTATATGGGATGTTCTTGACTAAAAGGTGGCAACGAGTGTTTGAAAACTTTGTTTTGTTTGACAGTTCAGCACCGGAGGAAGCAACCGTCCTGCAATCTGGCTTGACGCCGGCATCCACTCCCGCGAGTGGGTTACCCAAGCGAGTGCCATATGGATAGCTAAAAAGGTCACTTCAGCAGTGATATTTTCTTCTTTTATCTTGGGAATATCTTTGAGTACTTAAGAGTATATCACACCTATATGTATTTAGACAACTCTCCTTCACCCCCCCAAGACACAGATAACTCGAGAGAGAATACAGCAGCTGCACAGACCACTGAAAATTGCTGCGTGGTGTTAGAACAGCTGGTTTAGGTAGAAAAAATGTAATCGTTCAGGTGAAATTGTGGAGAGCTGCAGGGCTGATTGTTACACAAGTGTTGGAGGACTTTGAGATCAGTTTGCTGCTTCGATCTGCCGACACAGCAAAACACTCTGTGGTTGGTCACCTTCCACAAAAGCGCCAAAACTTCCAGCTCTGTGTGAATGAGCATTGAAATTCTGCTGAAAATGACTGAGACACCGGCGAAGTGCAGCACAGTTGTGTATTCCCAACCCGGCTAATCCGTCTCAGTCTTAGTGCCAGCCTTGGCCTGTTCTCTGGGGCAGGCAGGAGAAAAAATCGTTGCCCTCTTCCATTAACAATCTGTCTTCAGAATAAACTAATAAACCAGATTCATTGCTCTCTCCAAGCTCCAAGTCTTAACGAGGAGCAGTTATGGGCAGTAGTTAATGAATGTTTCTTGTTTCCCTGCCTGAAAGTCAGACTCGCCTCTACACCTAGCTGTTAGAGCGTAAGCGTACGGGAAAGAAATACGCTGGTAATCGTGGTGTCCCAAATTCCTTCTGCTTAGATTGCCACTGACTACGGGCAGGATCCATCCATCACCTCTCTG
>NW_010233951.1:594-3531 GCF_000690775.1 Eurypyga helias | reverse complement strand
TGCTGACGGTCTCAAACCCTGATGGATATGTGTTCACTCACACCACAGTGAGTAAGCATGTCGTGTGGCTACGCTGATTTAGGAAGCTGTCATGCTTTTCCAAGGGCGCCGTAAATACGAGGGAAGTAGGGTCTGAAAGTCCATTTCTGAATGCTGTAAGAAGGAGTTACAAAAGAATTGGGCAGCCAAAGATACTAATTGCTTGCCTAACCCATCTTAACCCACGATAAATTCACCAGCCCTTTGATTCTTGTCCTTCGGCCCATCTTGGCACTCAGCCCATCAGAAGAAATCTTAGGCTCGTGCCTGGGATCGCTTCCTGGTGAACGGCAGCTGTTTCTGGCTAGTGGTTTTACTGCAAGGACTGAGATTTGCTCCTTTTGGAAGCCATCGTGTTTCTTGGTTGTAGGATCGGATGTGGCGGAAGACCCGTTCCAAGAATAAAGGCAGTGTGTGTTTTGGAGTTGATCCAAACCGGAACTGGGACGCAGGTTTTGGAGGTAGGAATAAAGTTTCTGGAATCTGGCTTTCACTAAAGATAGTTCCCATTTGTGGGCCCAGATCCTGTCATAGAGGACCAGCAGTCATAGAATCATGGAATGGTTTGGATTGGAAGGGACCTTAAAGATCATCCAGTTCCAACCCCCTTGCCATGGGCGGGGGAACCTTCCCACTAGACCAGGGTGCTCCAAGCCTCATCCAGCCTGGCCTTGGACACTCCCAGGGATGGGGCATCCACAGCTTCTCTGGGCAACCTGTCCCAGTGCTTTACCCACCCTCTCCAGGAAGAATTCCATCCTGATATCCAATCTAAATCCACCCACCTTCAATTTAAACCTGTTACCCCTTGCCCTGTCATTCCCTGTCCTTGTAAAATAGTCCCCCCCCAGCTTCCTTGTAGGCCCCCAAAATGTGCTCCAGGTGAGCACATTGCCTTAATTGCCTATATTAATTGCCTTATTATAAGGAAATTCAGAAAGAAAATGGTCAAATAGGATGGAAGCTGCCTTTTGTAAGGATAACTTGGTATTGATTGATTGCCAGCGAGCACAGATAAAGGCAGCAACCCGTGTCATCCAGAAGTACCTCCCTTGAGTGTTCATGCTCTGCCCTTGGAGCGTTGATCGGCACTTACGGACTTGCTCTGGCTGAAGACCTGTTCCTAGGAAAGCCTGGCTTTGCACTGGTCTGCTTTGACCTTTCCCAAATGCCAGTTCTTTCAGGTTTGCCTTTGTTCCCCCTCTGCGCCAACAGGTCCCGGAGCCAGCAACAGACCCTGTTCTGACTCTTACCACGGGCCCTATGCCAACTCCGAGGTGGAAGTTAGTTCAGTTGTCAACTTTATCAAGAATCATGGAAACATCCGGGCCTTCCTCACCCTCCACAGCTACTCTCAGCTCCTGATGTATCCCTATGGCTACAAATGCACTCAACCGGCAGACTACGCTGAGCTGGTGAGACGTGATGACTTGGCTGTAGCTTCCCCTGTTCCGTCCGGCTTTCCACACTCAAGCGTTCCAGTGAGATATCGGGATAAGAACTCTGCTATGCGTAGCAGTGACCCTCCATGAGGGCGAACAAACCCCCCGTGCCGTGCCCTCACAAGAGAAATCTTGGTCGTACACAAACACGTGCCATCACCACCCATTCTCAGCCCTCTTTGCTCTCCATCTTCCCAGCGCAGCTGTAATGTCAGGCGACAGGGATCTCCCAATCCTCATTCAGATGGAAAAAAACCCTGGAGGTCTCCGTTTAACCCTCTGCTGGAAGCAGGCAGGCTTGGGTGTCGGAGCCAGTTCCAAGCTTGGGTTGGGTTGCTTAGGGCCTTGCCCAGCTCAGTTTTGATTAATTGTTTTGATTTGCTTTGATATTTCTAAAGACAAAGGCCACAGCTTCTTCAAGCCCTTCCCAAATTTTCCCCACCACCACCGGGATTTTCTTTGCCCCTGACACCTAAATGCCATTCCTCCTGTGACGATGTGTTGCCACTCGTCCTTTGTCCCTACACCTCCACCAAGAGCCTGGCTCCGATTTCTCCTCAGCCGTCTGCTGTATCGTTGCAGTGAGCACAAAGCTGACCACTGACTACAGGGAGATCTCCAACTGCCTTGGTATCTCTTGAACTACCCCCCCCAGCTTTCTTGTAGCCCCCCAGCTCTGGAAGGGGCTCTGAGGTCTCCCTGGAGCTTCCCTTCTCCAGGCTGAACCCCCCCAACTCCCCCAGCCTGTCCCCACGGCAGCGGGGCTCCAGCCCCAAGTATGGTTCAGGTTGGTGAAATCTTAACGTTTAGTCTCATTACATGTGGATACTTCCCAACTTCTTCGTCTTCTTCTCTCCAGGATGCTGTGGGAAGAGCTGCTGCCAGTTCCATCCGGTCCCTGTACGGCACCACCTTTACAGTGGGGAGCATTTGCACTACTATCTGTGAGTATTTTGCTAATCCGAGCGTTTACGGGCTGTCCCAGGACAACAGTCTTGCTCTCCTCAGCAAGGTTTCCCCCTCCTGGGAGCACTGATGCTTCCGTAAGGGAGACACCGCCCGTGAAATTTCGGAGCTGAGCATTCACATAGACCCCAAATACTCGTCCCTGACAAATACGAGCAGTAGGGCAGCAGAACTCGGCTCAATCCTCCGTTCACCCCTCTGGCTCTTCTCCCTTTCTCAGACCAAGCCAGCGGAGGCAGCATCGACTGGAGCTACGACAACGGCATCAAATACTCCTTCGCCTTTGAGCTGCGAGACACGGGCAACTACGGTTTCCTCCTGCCAGCCAGCCAAATTATCCCAACTGCTGAGGAGACCTGGCTGGGTCTGAAAAAAATCATGGAGCATGTGCGCGACAACCCCTACTGAACGCTGGGGTGGGAATTGGCCGTAGCGGCAAGCTGGCAGATGCTTTTCCCTTGGCATGCGAGAGCGGTGATGACGCGGCACC
>NW_010233951.1:0-528 GCF_000690775.1 Eurypyga helias | reverse complement strand
CCCGTCTCGGTCGCCGCATCCCTGCGCCCTAAACCCCTTTTAGGAAAATTTTAGGACCCGGTTGTGGTCCAACCTCGGTGAGACACGGTAGGAACACAAGAGGAGGATGGGAGGTGTGACCGTCGGTGTGGCTACGGAGATGTCGTGGGGAGCGGAGGAGAGCAGGCCTTTTCCCACCCGGCTGCAGAAGTCAGCCAAGGGATTTGCGTCGGTGCGGAGCTGCGGGGAGGTGAAATCCCAGAGCAGGGCGGGTTTTCTGGGAAGGGAGGCTGTCCTGCTCGCTGCACCTCCATCCCAAAGATGCCAAATGGCTTTGCTCCCGGCGGCTCTGGCCCTTAGCGATGTCCTGTGCTTCGGCACCCCCCTCCTCCCAACCAGCCCAGTCTCCGCTGGCGCGGTGAGGGTGCCGGTTTCCTTAGGTATTCCTGAAATTCCTGGACTGAAAGTGGTGTGAGCTCCTGAAGAGTGACAAACTGAATCATCTACAAAGTTAATTGCTCTACAATTAACTGGAATGTAAGGCAGGCT
>NW_010233950.1:0-21481 GCF_000690775.1 Eurypyga helias | reverse complement strand
GTGGACAGTGGGGTGGATTGAGAACAGAATGAATGGCAATACTCAGAGGGTTGTAATCAGGGGTGCAGAGTCTAGTTGGAGACCTGTAACTAGCGTTGTTCCCCAGGGGGTGGTACTGGTCCCAAATTTGTTCAACATATTCATTAGTGGCTTGGATAAGGAGTTATACCCTCAGAAGTAGTGCCAATGACACAAAACTGGGAGGAGTTGCTGATACAGCCGGCTGTGCTGCCATACAGTGAGACCTGGACAGGCTGGAGAGTTGGGCAGAGAGGAACCTAATGAAGGTGAACAAGGGCAAGTGTAGGGTCTTATATCTGGGGACGAATAACTCCATACACTGGTACAGGTTGGGAGTTGACCTGCTAGAAAGCAGCTCTGCAGAGAGGGACTTGGAGTCCTGGTTTACAATCAGTTGACCATGAACCAGCAATGTGCCCTTGGGGCCAAGAAGGTCAAAGGTATTCTGGGGTGCATTAAAAAGCACATGACCAGCAGTTCAAGGGAGGTCATCCTCCCCCTCTACTCTGCCCTAGTGAGGCCACATCTGGAGTGCTGTGTCCAGTTCTGGGCTTCCCATTTCCAGAAAAACAGGGAACTACTAGAGAGAGTCCAGTGAAGGGCTACGAGGGTGACTAGAGGACTGGAACACCTTCCTTATGAGGAGAGACTGAGACACCTGTGTCTGTTTAGCCTGGAGAAGACTGTGAGGGGATCTTATCAATGCTTATAAATATCAAAAGGCCAGGTGGCAAGAGGGTAGGGCCAGACTCTTTTCAGTGGTGCCCAGCAACAAGACAAGGCAACAGGCCCAAACTGAAATGCAGGAAATTCCTTCTCAACATGATGAAAAACTTCGATACTTTGAGGTGCCAGGCCACTGGAATGGGATGTGCAGAGAGATTGTGGCATTCCCTTCTCTGGAGATACTCAAAACCCTCCTGGATGCTTTCCTGTCCAACCTGCTTCTAGATAACCTGCTTTGGAAGCGGGGTTGGACTAGATGATCTCCAAAGGTCCCTTCCAAGCCCTAACAGTCTGTGATTCTGTGATCAATTAGACTACTTCAAAACAGCATTATACTCCATGAGCCAATAACTGAATGGTTATAATTCTTTCCAGCTGCATCTGACAACTAGCAAAGCTCAAATAAGATTTACTTAAATTTAAGCATGACTGCTAATGTTGAACATGATATTGGTTTTGCTGATGTAAAGATTAATATAATGTAATAAACACATGTAAAACATCATTCACTCCTTACCTCCTTCTTCAAATTAAATTATAGAATACTTAGGGTTGTTCAAAACATCCACAATTTCCCCATCAATAAGGATTTAATGTAATTTTATAACTAATTACTAAATTAAATGTCAAAGTCAATATGGTGAGAGTAAACTAGAGGATTACATTCATTCACTTGAATATTGAAATAAAATTTTAATTGGTTACATATTTTCAAGTTTTCAATGTGCCACAGTTTGTTTATGCTAATTAGTTATATGTATAATGGGGCAAAAAATGCTTGCTATCTGTTGCCAAAATATATCCTTCATTATTTTGTATTACTTGATTATTTATGTGGAAGGAAATTTAGTAAGTCAAAATACTAATTTTTCATTTTGAATTCTTTCTGCAATTGGGCTAAAAAAACCCCATAGCTCAAATGTAAAGATAACAATTTGACTAATTTTGTGGCATTTTAGCTTGTTTTGTAATTGCTTATAAAAAGAAAAATTATTATTTACACAGTGTTATTGGAAATATGTAGTGCAAAATCTAATTTTAAAATGTATTTGGTGTGTTGACAAAATAAAGCTAAAATTTCAGCCAGAAAGGGAACATATTTTCTTTATGCATGTAGAAAGATAGAAGAAACAGTCTAGAAGGATCAGTACAAAAATATTTTACAGTGTGATATACATAATCATTACTAGACTGAAGAGTGATTAACTTCCTGAGTTACAATCACACAAATTCATCGTGATGTTAAGTCAGATTCAGGAATGTCACAAAGAAAATAGTAATCCAAATTTTCCTACCTCTTTATGTCTCAGAAAGACAAGGCTGCATCATTCATCTCTCAGCATTAGTATAGAACTTGGTTATGTTGGGTGAGGATTTTTGGTTTTGTATTTTTTAAAATTATTTTCTTTCAGATTAAACATGTAATAATAATTGGAACGTATTACTGCAACAAGGGAAGATGCTTCAGCAAATTCCATTACCACAGAGCTACACAACTTAACACTAATATATATGTTGGCCTAGAAAGCACCTGTAGAAATTTGAGCTTCATTTTATATCCTTTGAAGACCAGTAACTTTGCACAATTTAGTAAAGCAAATTTTCATACAGTGAATTTGCTTCCCAACAGTTCAAGTGCATTTCCTGCTTGATGTTTAGGAACAAAAATAGAACATTAGAAAGTTTAACAAATGTTTGCACAAAATTTTATCTGAAAGTTTATCTGAAGCTATAACGTTACAAAAGCCATATCATATGCTATGGTTAAAACTCTTACTTTTATGGAAACTTACGACATGTTTTTTTTTAATGGAGAATTATAGTATGTACATTATTTTAAAAATCTAATCTAGGGATTATGAGAACAGCATCATTTCATCTCATAATTTAATTCACATGTAATTCCTAATGAAGTGTCTCATGTGAGGATAAAATACATTCTGCGATTCGTGGAATGCATTCTTACAGTGTTATAAGTCAGAGATCATATCTAAAGGTTAAAATGAACTTCATACTGAATTTTTCATGCTGAAAGTTTTCATGTCCATCATAAATATTATTTGCAAAGAAAAATTTTTAAAAAGTGGTTTTTATTTGTTGATTATCAGGTAGGTATGGAAGTAAGAAGAAAAATTTAGTATTTGTTTTCTTATATTCTATTTAATACTTAACTGTGCTATCCTTGGTTGTTTTACAGTAACATTTTAGAAAATAACTTCTCAAGTTTTACAATTCTTATGATTTTATTATATTTCAGAGTTTACTATCATCAGTAAGATGACTGCTTTTCAGTTTTTCAGGGGAAAGGAGATTATTTTTGAGTATAACCTGCAAGATAAGGGCTCACATGGTCACCTATGTAGCTGACTGTTTAAAAAGAGATTTCTTTTTCTTTTAAACGCATCCTTGAATGAAAGGCACAGTCCTAAGAAAAGCTAATTTATATTAATGGTCAGCCAATATTGTCTTACATCAAGAGGGGAGAAAAAACAGTAAGAAGGGTTAAAAGAGTAGAAAAACAAAGCAGTAACAGAGTTTAAAAAAAAAAACAAATAAGAAAGAATAAATCAGCACATAGTTGATGATTTAACTGAAGTGAAACAAGGAAAATACTGAGACATGTTTCTCGCATGAACTGGTTTCAGATGGAATATAATCACACTTTTAAAAGCAAGGAGGATTTTACCCTGCCAAAGTCCCTGAAGCTGTGCCTTGTGATTCATGCTGTCACAGCAAGGTGTCCTAAGCTATGATCCCTTTCACTTGGTATTTTACAAAGTGCAGCTTTATCTGTTTGGGCAAATACCTGCGGCTAAGTCTAGAGCAGGGCCCTAAGCTGTGCTGGGACCTGAGCGCTGCTGCTCAGCTGGCTGTACTGCTAAACTCGCTCCAGGTGTAAGGATAGAAATCTGGCATGCTCTTGTGCAATTCCAGCTCCCAGACAGGGGGTTAGTGCTGCTCAGGGATCATTCCTAAAAGGTTGAATGCAGTTGTTGCATTCCAGCGGCTGGGACAATTTAACCCTACAGTCAAGGCCAGAATCTGCCAGTTGGCATGAGCACCAGAGAAGAGGCTCTTTCCTATATTGTTTACTATTATAGATGTACTTTCCCTGTACTCAACACTAGAGTTTCTGAAAAGCACTGGAAGAGTAAAGTCATTTGGTTTGTTTATAATATTTCCAATAATGAAATATTAACAAGCTCACCCTGAGTTTTCTCTGTGCTTAAGGGAAAACTGTCTCACAGAGCACCATGGATATAAGATATAATTCAGGCAGATTACAGGTTTCCATAAGAACCAAGTTAACTGGGACTGTATTCCTGGTTTCAACAGCTCTTCTACAAAATCAGAATCATAATTTAGCTACAGGGATAACCCTGAAAAAGCGTCAAAAAATTAAACTGATGTGGAGCTACCATCTTTTCTTTAACCGAAAACCAAAAAGGGCTAAAGTGCCAAGTACACAAATTGAAGAATTTCAGCATTTCCATATTAGTGATTCATTACTCCAAACAATGTGCTAATCAAGAACTATTCACTAAAGGCATCTATACATAATTTAAAACAGTAAATAATTCCAGGGTTTTTGCAATTTGAGAAAGCACAGATCAAGGTAAAAAGAAGTTAATTAGCTAGGTGCCCAGGTATAATTTACCATAGAAGGCAGAGTTTAAACATACAAATATTTTAGAGAATTTTAAAACAAGGGAGATACAGCATCTTCTATAGAGCCGTTTTGTTTAAGACGCTGAAATTTACTTTTAAATTCCTCCTAGTTTACACTGGAAAAAGTTATAAACTGCTTCACACTACTGTAGATCAACTCTTATGGGAGAGCTTTTATTCTTTGAATTTAGAGCACCTTTCACAGCTCAGTGTTAACCCAAGATGAAAGTCTCTTAGAGATATAGACAAGATCATGGTTTCATGGGCATCCAGTGAAAATGAGATTTTCTCTCCCTGTTTTAACTTAAGCTTGCATCAACATTTTCTTCATTTTCAAATAAATTAGTAAGCTTCCATGCAATTTTTCCTCATTGTAATTCCTGTTTTATAATTGTCCCTGTGTATTTTTTGTTTGTGTGTACGTTTATATATATACTGTCTAACACAGTACAAATAAAAAAAAGTTTATTGCAGAAAAATATGAAACATCATTTTTCACTGTAATGTTATATTTAAGGTGTTGACATAAAACTTTATAAGTTACTCATAAATGCAGCTACTTTTATAGCAGATGTATAAAGAATGTGTCATGAACAGATTTGACTCAAAGAATGTTAACCGCCTCCTGACTTTCCTGAAGTTTAGAGAAAAAAGATAATAAAGTTTTGCTGAGATAACACATATTATTCAAAGACTTGTAACAATTTTTACAGACAACAAAAATCTTTCTGTTTTGCAAGATAACAAGGAAAGAAGTTTTATTTGAACTCCAGCTAATTTCTTTAAAACATAAAATGTCTGATCCACTGAGAATTTTCTATCCAAATAAGTGACTTCAATTATCACTGTAGAAATAAGGTGACATTCAAAGTTGATATACAGCAAACCCACATCTGTCAGTTTTCATTTGAATGTCAATAATACCCATTATTCCAATGAGAGAAGACCTTGCCTGAGGAAGGAAATTCTAAGCCTGTCAGAAGACAATTTCTTTTACAGCAAATGGAAAATCATTTACCCATGTTTAAGATTTTCTATCTGTGGTATTTCAGGTATAACAACTGGGTTTAGTTGAATGCTTTATTTTTTTTTCTTTTGTTAATGGAGTATATATGCAAGGAACAAATCACGCAAAAGGAAAGGGGAAGAAAGAGGTAAGGAATCACAACTGCAATTCTTCATTATAACTGTAGCAATTCATACCAGATCATTTGCAACTGAAACTGATTTTAAAACCACCACATAAGGAAGAGAAAGAACCCACAAGAAATCTTTAGAATATGCTGAACTTCAGTACTGGGCTTAAGGTAAATGTCCAGTTAACACAAACCTAAGTGATAAGCAATTTGCATATAATGTTTGTAATTATGGGTGGTTTTCCTGTTGGAAAAGCTGCTTCTATTCTGCCCTCTCTTTTTTTAAAGGAAATAAAGCCATCTTCCATAAAAATTTGTCATCATCAGTTATTTCAAATTCCACAGAGAACTTTCATAGCTCAAGTGAGCCGCAGTGGATTGCAACTGTAGTAGTAGTAAAGCAATTCATAAAATATACAAACACAGCTAGATAATTCAGGAAGCAAACTTCCTTCAACTGAGACTGTAGCAGAGTGTGAATATAGTTTTCCAAATAAGCCAGAACATTTGTATTTATAAAATGTATCTTTTGAAAAAACTCACAGTTAGATGGCTACAAGTGATGCGGAGGTGCTATTCCTTGGATGGAGTTTATATTGGGTTTGCATGGTAAGGTGCTGGTTCTTCCCCTGTGTCTCACAGAGTCAATGCCAGCTGGCTCCAAGACAGACTCTACGCTGGCCAAGGCGGAGCCTAGCAGCGACGGCGGTAGTGCCTGTGTGATAAAATATTTAAAAAGGGAGAAAAGGAATGCTGGGTAACAGTAATTGAAGCCAGAGAGTGTGAGATGTGAGAGAAACAACTCTGCAGACACCAAGGTCAGAGGAGAAGTAGGGGGAGGAGGTGCTGCAGCTTCCAAAGCAGTGATTCACCAGAAGCCCATGGTGAGAGGCCAGGCTATGCCTCTGCAGCCATGGAGGATCACGATGAAGCAGAGACCCACTTGCAGCCTGCGGAGGACCACAAACCTCCTGCAGGCAGACACCTGAAAGAGGCTGTGGGAGGCCCGTGCTGGAGCAGTCTCCTGGCAGGACCTGTGGATCCCTGGAAAGAGGAGTACAGGCTGCACCAGGTTTGCTGCCAGGGCTTGTTACCCCAAGGGAGACCCAGGCTAGAACAGGCTGCTCCTGAAGGACTGCATCCCATGGGAGGGACCCATGCTGGAGCAGTTTGTGAAGAACTGCAGCCCGTGGGAAGAACTCACGTCAGAGAAGTTGGTGGAGGACTGTCTCCTGTGGGAGGGACTCCACTCTGTAGCAGGTACTCCATACTGGAGCAGGGCAAGAGTGTGAGGAGTCCTCCCCAGAGGAGGAAGGAGCGTCAGAGACAACATGTGATGGACTGACCACAATCCCCATTCACCATCCCCCTGTGCCGCTCAGGGGGAATAGGTAGAGAAATCTAGAGCAAAGCTGAGCCTAGAAAGAAGGGAAGGGTGGAGGGAAGGTGTTTCAACAATTGGATTTATTTCTAATCTACTCTGATTTGATTGGTAATAAATTAAATTAATTTTCCCCAAGTTGAGTCTGTTTTGCTTGTGCCAGTATTTGCTGAATGTTTTCTCCTTGTCTTACCTTGACCAACAAGCTTTTTGTTATATTTTCTCTCCCCTGCTCAGCTTAGAAGAGGAATGATGGAGTGGCTTTGGTGGGCACCTGCATCCATCCAGGGTCAACCCACCACAACAGTTCTATTCAATGTATTGCTTGCACTACTGGTTTAAAAACTGATTTTTTTTTTTTTTTTTTGAGTTCTTTGAATAGCTTGCGATATTTGAGAAGGTTACAGTTCAGCAAAAAGCTGGTACAGGAAAGAATTGGTTTAAATAGGGCATGTGGAAAACTGTTGCCATATATATCTTTTCAATACATTAATTAATTTTCAATTGCCTTAGGAAACCACGGATGACTGCAGAATACATATGTATCCTAACCTTTTGACCAGTATAAATTTAGTTTAAAAGGGTGTTATGTTGTACTTAAAGAGATGCAACATGAGACAGCCTTTTAATATTCTTATAGATAAGTTGACTCTAGAGGAAAAAAAAATATCCCTGTTCCAGGTATGACAGTATTAATAGAATAGTCTTCCTATTTGTTTTCTCTCTAGTCATTTCTGGAGTACATGTGACTTGGGAGAGTTACCTCACTGTTATTTTGTACCCAAATTCTGACCTCAGAAGGAAGTCTGTGTTCCTTCAATAGAAGAACATGCCCTGTTTCAAAGTTGTAAGAATCTCATATTCAAAGTGCTTAACTTGGGCATCCTTTCCCAAGGTTTCTGAGCATACAATTTTGGCTGGTTTTAGTAACACCATTTTTCCATTCACTGGGCAGTCCTGACTAGGAACTAGTCAGATGGTATTTGAGGGTGCTATTGGATATGTATCTGTGACAGTTTTATTAACCATAGAAAAACATTTTAATATGGAAATTGTTAAGGAGTTTATTAGCTCCAACAGGGCAAAGTGATTCTGTGTATGCAAAACCAATATTGGGTTTCAAAAATGTTAAAACCTTGAATGAAAATCATATTGATTGTTCTAGGTATGCAGAAGTTTATGCTGACAGGTTTATGGTGCAATATGTAATATACACATGTATAACAAATGCATTTGTGCCTACATTGTGTTGAAAAAATGAGTTGCAGTAATTAATTATCTGTTTCAGTTCAATTTGCTTTCTATTGAGAACATCTCATGCTGTTTTATAGTGCTTAATAAAACCTAATCCATTAGACAATGTGATAGAATCTTATAATATATACTGACTGCAGGCCCCCTTTGGTTCTAAAACCAATTTATATGTAGATGATATCCATTTTAAATATCCTCCAAAATAATTTCATTTACAGTTTCAAGTACTACAAACTAAGTACTTCTTGAAGGCCAGTGTCAAGTTCACAAACTCTTTTCATTGTGCTGTTCATGTCAAAATATGAATCTGAAAAAAGTAGTGTTCATTTTTTCAAGGTATAAGCTAAAACCCCACAATATTCATTAAACAACCAAACAAGAAATGAAACAACTATGAAGTAGCTCCTGGACTTGTTCTGAAATTTCATTGCTAGTATATGTGGAAATACAAATTCAAAAATAGAGCAATTGGGAAATTTTCTGCAAAAGAAAACAGAAAAAACCCTTTGTTTGCCTCACCAAGGATGGCTCTGTCTAAACCAGAATTGATTATAAAAAATATTTTCCTTTAAAAGAATTTTGATATCATTAAAACATTGTTTCATCATCCTTTTTACCCAACTGTTTGAATATTATATGTGCTTTCTAAGGTTTGTTTTTTCTTGCTTTGCAAGTGTAAATATAGTAAAGTAAGAAAATAAAAAGAAAGAAACTGAAATAAAAATATAAATAGTGTTTATATTAGTAAGAAAGGCAGCTGAGACAGCATCTAGAGGTTTACCTATCATCCAGATTCAGAAGAAGGAAAAACCAAACTACAACTGAATCTTAATTGCTGGACAGAAAAGTACTTCCCACACAGTCATGCGAGAAAATCACACATCATTAATTTGATTAATATGAACTTTACTTATGACAAGCAGAAAACATTACAAAGAATATATCCTATATCTCAAGTTAAATTTTATTATTCACTTTACAAGTGAATAACTTGATGCTGTCTTTTAACTTCTAAAAATAAATGATGATCTAACAATCTATATAAACAGACACTTTGTATCACAATTGTGGCTGGTGGTGTCTTTTTTTTTTTTTTTTAATCTATTAACAGGGAAATGGTCAATAGTCACAGTCGCCTCTCCAAAACAAAGGAGCTCTTTAAAATGTTCTATAGCTGCCTACATTTGAAGAAGGAGTCTTTGCATGCTATATTATTCATATGACCCCCAAAAGTCCTCTTTTTATGACTAGTCTAAAACAGAAAAAAAAGACAGGGTTTTGGTCCTGCAAACTTAGAGTTGAAACTTATGAGCTATTCTTCTATGCTTGCAAACAGTGAGAAGACAGTAGAAGAAAGAAAATAATTTTTACTTCTATTTCCAATTTTACACAAAAATACTCCTAGAAATTAGAAGTTAGCATAAATTAGTCAACACCACTGAAGCTGGAAATTTATTTTGCATAATTATTATTTATTTATGTCTAAATAATTATTATCACGCAGCCATACTAAAACATTCTGAACCCGAAAATACTATTCTTCAAGAAGAATTTTTGTTTAGGACATAACTATCATGCCATACCCTTGGGGATGTTACCTTGTAAATGAATATATAGGAACTACACTGGCAAAATTTTAACAAATATGTTCAAATCTAAAGATTCCTGTAGTGTGGCCCAAGTGTCAGAAGACAGTCTTGGTACTAGATCAGTTCTTTCTGAAAGATTCATCTCATGTTTTGACATCTCAGAATTTGACAACTGAGCTTATTTTAATTATCCTGTTTTTTGTAGCTAAGAGGAAAAGAGAACAGCCTGCATTTAGAGTAAGAACTTTGCTATGAAGATGGAGTTTCTGGGATAAAAATATAGCAATCCTGCCTGTTACCAAGAGAAATTTCACTTGACTGGAAAGCAAAGCACACACTTACCTAGCACTTGATAATGGCAATATAAGAGAGGATAAATTTACAGTACCTATGAAAGAAGAGGTAGGTGTGTTTCTAGATACTCATGGTACAACCTATTTCACTCTCTTCATCTTCCCTGATTCATTTAGATATTTCTAAAACTTTTTTTTATTATCTTTTATATTTGCATTTCCTCACTGGACCTTTTCAGGCAAAACAATTAGCCTAGAAGTCATTCTAAAACATATGTCTATGAAGTGAAAGAGAAGAGGGTCCAGAATGGTATCTCAGTGCTTATTTATGAATAGGCATAGCCAGATTAATTACATCAGTGTTTAATGGAATAAATATTCAATTACTTTTGCAATAGCCTTTCAATTAAGTAAACTCTCATAGCCAATTTAAGTGTCAGAAGAATAGGATTGAAACCAGACATTTTTAATTACAAATTAAAGTCCATAGACCTTTTTTTCTCCACTCCTATTTAAAAAGTAGAATACTGAATTTTCAGGTCTTAGAAATGATTATAAAGTAGGTTATCAGCATGCTTGTTTTATGAATTGCAGTGAAATTCAAGTGCTTCGCTCCACAGAGGAATAGTTACAGTAGTATCTAGTGGAAAATACAGATTAATGCACATTATTTTCTTCATGTCATAAGTCCTTTAAAACATATATAAATTCCTATGATATTCTCATTATTGTTTTTAAATAAGAAAATTGAATGAAATAATGAATTTGGAAATATGTTGTTAATTTCCATACAGATTGTGAAAAAGATATTTCAATTTCCTGTATTAGATACTTTCCCTATTGTTACAAACAAAATAATTGTGAGCTATTCTTGAATTTGTCATATATATTTAAATTTTATAGGATTTTTTATATTAACAACCTCCTACAAGATTATGAAAATAATGAAAAAAAAAATGAACAATTTAAGTTCATGAAGCTGGTTCATCTCCATGCCAGTAACAGGTGGCAATAAAGATATGAAGCCAGATTGTTAGCTTCCCTAAGTATTAGAATAGCTCAGTTGATGACAGTGAATATGTGATCCAAGCTCAACAGCTAAGATTTTACATTTCATAATCTGTTTAGAAAATAACTCTGACATTGAGCTAACTTTGTCTTCCTGTCTGCTTCCTTTGTTGAAACAAAGCCACCTATTTGGTCTAGTTCTATCATGGCATCTTCATCGACTTCTGTTGTGAGCTGGAGTGATTTCAGCTCTATTGCTTACAATAGAGCTATTTGCATGAATAAAAGAAGGTTCTTCAATACTTCCAAGAAATAAGAATGCTCATTTATTACTACAAAAACACAACAGCATCTCAGTCTATAAATATAGCTGTCTAAAAATTATTTTGAACAGTAATTCAACTTACATATGTATATACACACACATATAATTTTAATATAATATATTGGGGTTTAGCAACAACTTTTTTAGCTTCAACTTTTCAACTCTGCATTTTATTACATATTGCAAAACCATTAGATTTTTTTGTTCCGTCTAAGGACCCAGATCTTGGTCTAAGCCAGAATACTGTCTCAAATATTAGCTAGAGGTTGATTTTGAAAGAAGAGTAAGAACATGATGGTGAATAACAAGTCCATTGACTACTCTCCAATTTCCTAACTATTTCTAACTCGGGCATCTTCTAAGGTGTTACAGTTGGCTTAGTTGGTAATCTTCAGTGGTTTTTGATTTCTCTTCCCTTGCACAGTCTCCACTTAAAAAAAACAAAATAAAATAAAGTCTATTAGCTTCACAATTCTACAACCTTTGCATGTGAAGCCATCTCCTTTTTTTTATTTTTAACCTGACTGTAGGAAAATATTGTTGATGTTGCCTACTGCATAAACTGGAAGACAGTGAACACTTACTTTTACTCATCCTATGTCATTCATGATTTTGAAGACCAGTGTCACACTCACCCTCTCCTCCACAAATGATCTCTTTGTCATGAAGTCATATTTTGATATATAAAAGACTATTCTCCCTTCAGTCAATCCTCCTTTTTGTAAAAGAATTTTTTTTTAAATGATTCTTCAGAGCATCTCACATAAATCATATCTATTTCACACACTACATGAGAAATATTACTATTGCCTGAATAAAGTTGACCTTCATTTTTCCTTTCAAATTATATTACATTTCCTGTTTCTTGTAACTGCACTGAGGAAGTTACCGTTTATAACACTAATGTCTTACTTCAACCAGTAATATGTATTTCAGTTTTATTTATGGATCAAGCACTCAGTTAGCTAAGAGGAGTAAAACTGAAAGGAAACAATATATTTTTCTCCAATTTTGAGAAAAATTAAATCAAACTTGTTTCATTTATGCAGGACAAAGCATAAATGATTCAATTTAAAAAGTAGGTAAAATCACCACAGATACTGAACACTATTATCACTATTGCTGGTGGATGATATAAAAATGGTCGTTTGAAAATACTATATATATTTTTTAATAAGCAACAAAAATATGTGAAACTGCTATATTTTAGAAACTGCATAAATATTTGTGTACCAGATGCGTTGATCAAATAGGCTGAGGAAAACAACTGCTACAATATTTCTCATGGAACTATTAATGGTAACTATTAATTTTGGGGTCTGATGCCCCTCAATATACTTCTGACACTTTCTTCCCCATTTTAAAGGAAAGGTCTCACATTTGGTAAATAGGTTTTTTTTTTTCTTTTTTAAATAATTTCCGTCCTTACTTCCTTGTTGCCAGCTTTGGCTAATACTTACCTTATTTTCCTATCTTTTTATAAGTGTTTTCATTAAGGCAGATTTGTGTGTGTGTGTGATCCAGAACTTTTCAGGTAATAAAACAGTTAAGATTTATCTTGAAATTAATGAAAATTAGGCATACCATATCCATCATTATAAAGCTTTTTCTATGGTCAGAGGACAAAGATATTTACAAACACAATATATTTTAACTCTTCCAGGCAAATGTTTAAGGGTAGATTGTCTCTGTTCAATGAAGATAAGACAATCTTATCTTTGAGTGGATTAATTTTCTGAAGTTTAGATAAATTCTCCTTCATATGCTTTTTTCCATCTAAACAATGAACATACTTTTTCTATCAAATGATGCCACTCTTACACACTGGCTGTATAGTTATCACCATAGATGCAAAATTCAAGTTACAAAAGAAGTTAAATTGTGTGATACAGGATACCGTACCCTGCTTATCTTATGGTCAATTCCATAGAGCTGTCATAGGATGGAGAGAGATGGACAATGAAATATTACCATTAAGCAGTTTTCTTTACAGACACAATACATGATTCTTTACAGTGCCACAGACACGGCATAATCAAATCATAAAATTCAGTAGGCTATATTTTGACCTGTACATTCTTAAAGAAAAGTGAGATTAATAGTGCCTCACTTGAAGGGAAAAAAAACCACACACCAAAAAAAAAAAACAAACCCCACACACAAAAAAAAAACAAGGACTGACATTGGCTGCCCTAGTTTCTCTCAAAACTCTGAGGTCAAGTTAGGTGAGAAAGGTGAGGTCATATTACGCCAGCAAACTACTTATCATCTGCTTTCATGTGAAATACTCGAGTTGTCCAGGATTAAAGTCTTTTCAATAATTCTTTAAGACATTTCAACTCAACTATATCTATAACCTACTTTGGCAGAAGAAATTTCTCACTATATTTTTTTGTGTGATATTCACCCCAGCTACCAAACCGGGAAGGCGATGGAGACCCTAAAGAACTGAGGAATCACTTCACTGTGTATGGTGGTGTCCGAGCCAAAAGTACACATCAAAACCCTGGGGTTTTGTGCTAGGTAAAATACAAAGGCAGGAGGAGAACCAAGGTAGATACCAAAAGCAGGGTGTCTGAGGCAGTCCAGAGCTGCAGCCAACAAGATTGTTCTCTGTTCTTGAAAAGATAAATTAGTATCCATTGCAAATCTAATCACTCTCGATTGCCAATGAACCCCCAGTTAAGGAACCAACCAGCAATTATCATGTACATTACCTCAAATCCCATTCAGGAAGGCAAAGATCAGTGTCAGAGAAAAAGATAATCATAGAATCATAGAATGGTTAGGGTTGGAAGGGACCTTTAAAGATCATCTAGTTCCAACCCCCCTGCCATGGGCAGGGACACCTTGCACTAGACCAGGTTGCTCAAAGCCTCATCCAGCCTGGCCTTGAAGACATCCAGGGATGGGGCATCCACAACATCTCTGGGCAACCTGTTCCAGTGCCTCACCACCCTCTCTGTGAAGAATTTCTTCCTGATATCTAATCTAAACCTTTCCGTTTTCAATTTAAACAAGCAAGGGGCTGGGCTGGTGCAGGCAGTGCAGCGGGCGGAGATGCTCCCCAAGGCCATGGCCCAGCAGAAGCTATGTGCAGGGCAGATTGTTCTCCTCAGGGGCCCTCTGCACATTGACTGACAAGGTCACGCCAGGCAAAGCTTGCTGGACCCTTCCCTATTTCGTGCTCAGCCGGAGACTCAGCTAAGCCCTAAAGAAAACAAACACACCAACCTTTCTCTGTTCCCCTTAAGCTGACCTTCACATAATTTGTAGGAAGGCTCTCTGTGTAGGAATAACCTCAAAGTAGTAGAATATTCTTGATCAATCTTCCCTCCAGGGAAATTTGTGCTGTTTCTGGGATTCAGATCCACTGCTGGCACTTTCCTGACAGACAGATAGGCTGACTCCTGCCATGATCTTCAAGGGCCATGTTTCTTGACAATACCCATTTTGTTCTCACACTCTAGCTGACTTAGTCCCCTAAAAAAATTATTGCTTAAATTTAGCTGTGTATTTAGACTATCTCCAAAATTAAGAAATAAGTGAGAGAGGCTGACACCTGAATGACAGCCTTCATCATTTTTAGTGTTTAACCTAATAAAGGACTTGGCAGTTATAATTTTCTGAGGTTTATTTTGTTTCAGTTTGTTTTCTTCCCAGTTTCCTACTAAGCAGATTATTTTCCCTGCCTGCAGTGGATTAAAGGGGAAACATAATTTAAGGAAAATACCTTGTGCCACTCCCATCCATCAGTTCCTCATTTTGTTTGTAGTAAAATAAAACATATGAACACTTGTGAAGTTGACAGACATTCAAATTAAAAACACTCATGGCTTGTCAGATAAGAAGCTTCATGAATCACAGCCAAGTAGGGTCAACGTTTCGATGGTAAATGCTGCAAATAATGCATACATTATTAAAAATAAATTGAATCAATAAATCACTTGGTAAGCAGCAATTTATTGACCCTGAAGTGAAGATCTACCCTTTGAACAAACCATATAGTCATTAAATCAGTATTGTACTTGAGATTCCATTCCAAACTCTTCATTTATCTGAACTGCTGTGAAAAACCAAAACTAAAACCAAAACCAAACAAACAACACCACAACAAAACCAAACCATAAAGCACCAACAAAACAAACCCCAACCAACACAAACAAAACAAACTTACGAACACAAAAGCACCACAAAAAAAAATTCACCACAAGCCCAATTCTTGCAGCCTTAGCCCAATTCTTGCAGCCTTAATGCAAGAAGATGCTTAACCATGAAGATGCTCAGAGGACTGGAGCACCTCTCCTATGATGGAAGGCTGAGAGAGTTGGACTTGTTCAGCCTGGAGAAGAGAAGGCTCCAGGGAGACCTTATAGCACCTTCCAGTACCTGAAGGGAGCGTACAAGGAAGTTGAGGGGGACTTTTTACAAGGGCCTGTAGTGACAGGACAAGAGGTAATGGGTACAAATTGAAGGTGAGGAGGTTTAGATTAGATATCAGGAAGAAATTCTTCATGGAGGGAGTGGTGAAGCACTGGAAGAGGTTGTCCAGAGAAGCTGTGGATGTCCCATCCTTGGAGGTGTTCAAGGCCAGGCTGGATGAGTCTTTGAGCAACCTGGTCTAGTGCAAGGTGTCCCTGCCCATGGCAGGGGAGTTGGAACTAGATGATCTTTAAGATCGCTTCCAACCCAAACCATTCTGTGATTCTATGACTAGCATGCTTCTTATGCACACCCAGACCCTTTTGTTCTCCCTTCAGTGCAATACATTTATTTCTCTTAATCCACATGATTTTTCCTTGATTTATCACTTTCATTTCCTTAATTATTCTGCAATACTTTTCACTGAGTCATAGAATCCTCTTAAAAAATACCACATTGATTCTGAAAGAGTCCCATACCCCACACCCCAAATATTCCATAATAAACTCTATTTCCCATGGGCCCCACAATAATTTTGATCTTTCTCTTTCTTATCAGTTACACAGTTCTGGCTGAGACTCTTCAGGGTTATTCCTTCAATGGTGCATAGGTTGGAGACCTGAGCACTCTTCTCTTTGTTATGGTCACTGATGTCTACTGCTTGATAAGGTTTGTGGGTTTTTTGGCCTTTTAATGAAATAGAGGTTATACTGAATGGTTTAGACTGCTTAAAAGATCAGCATCACAAATATTAGGGGAAAAGCTGTTATTTTTATTATGAATTTGTGAGAAGTGTGACTTAACAGAATTCTATGGCAAGATCCACTCTACTACTTATTTGATATGGAAAATCATACAGAAGTGAAATCAAATTAACAGTGGATTAAAATGGGTTATACATGAATTAAAAATTATTTACAGAGTCAGGGAAATAAAGTCAGAATTGGTTTGTTGTTATATGAACAAGGGAAAAGGGGCAAGGAATTCCTCCTATTCGGTCATGAGGTTCACAGTGAAGTCTCTTGGTTTCTAAACTCCTCGACAGAGAAGTCTAGGTGTGGTTGAATCCACCCCTACTCCCAGACCTGGTCAACAGTTTATGTCTAAGGAATTAGGGAAAGGATCACAGTGTGTGTTCTGTGCGGAAAGAATCACAGTGTGTGGATTTTTGTGCTTGGTGCGAAACTTCGGGATAGCAACAATGTGGGACAACAGCAATTCAGAGTCCATTAACACTATTCAGATGTATCACACCATTTGATATCCTAGGAGGACTTTACTTTCAATAAATCAGTACAGTTACTTGATCAAAGACTTAACAAAGTTATGGACATAAAGTTGCATGCATACACTCACACAGATACAGAAATAGACATAGACACACATATATTTATATAAAGGTACCTGTTAAAATTTCTCCTTGGGTTTGATGAAAATATTCATGTAGGATGGCAGTGCATCTCTCAGTGGGTGAAGAATTGATCCTCAAGGAGGTTTTCAGCCCAGGTTGTGTCGACTGTTCTCTGATTTCACTAATTTGAAAGTTTGTGAACTCTGAGAGGAGTCCCACTCAGAGGGAGATGTTGAGTGCAGCCTGTTGCAGTCCAGGACACACTCCAGAGTTCATCCTTGGAGCCACTCTTTATAGGGTCATGAGATAATTGACTTTAGGCATAAATAATTTTACATCATGGTCTTTATTAGGGTAAGCAGTCACCTGAATTCCCAGCTGGTACCGATCTATCCAAACTGTGATAAGGTTCAGGGCTGCTGGGGGATGAATTATTTCACTCATCTCCCACCGTAACCAAGCAACTGACCCCTAGTATGGCCAATACCATTCCCCACCTAAGCAGCCTAAGAGTGTTTTGATATGACAAGGGGCGCTTAGCCACCAAACTTCCTGCACAATGGCTAAGGTTTGATGGGAATCTCTAAGGTCATAGAGCAGTCCAACACCTAAGAGGAGAAGAAATGCACCACCACAGGTCTTTATGCTTAATTACCATTAACCAGATATTAAATGAGATATCCATATAAGCCAGATGTTCTTAGATACAGGACATCAGATTTGTGGAACAGAATCAACGTAACCACATTACATTTTTACTCCGGTGATGCAAACATGCTCTAGGATGAGAAAGTCTAGCTTAACAGCCAAAACCTTTGCTGAGAAGCCTAAGTAAGTAGAAAGAGCAGATGTCTAGGACATGCCCTATTCACACAGAAGCTTTTGAAAGGCATTCAGTTGTTGGGGGATGTTGTAGCTCCCACCACTTCACCATAGCAACAGCCCCTCACTGCCAGAGAACTTTTGATTGCCAAATCCAATATACAATATTAAATCTAACACAGTTCTTGTCACTTCATTCTAAATCTAAGCCCAGCCATGAAAAATTGTCTGCAGTGAAGTCCTTTAATAAACTTCTCAAAATGTCTGGCATTTTTTATTCTCAGGACAGAATTTCTGGATGGGAGACATGGGCTTTTGTCGTTTATTAAAATTGTAGTTTTTGAAGGTTGATTTGTTTGGTTTTGATTCAACAGGGTTTATTGGGTAAAGGTTGACATTTTCTGAATGTCATGACCACCTCAGAGGATACCAGTCATGTAGATCTATTGAGCTAGCATTATACCAACTAGCATTGGTCTTGCATGCATAGTAGCCATGGAAACATGGAGCTTCCTGTGGTCCACTAAAATTGCATAAGTGGCTGGCCTGCATGGAGCTTCTGTGAGTAGGACCTGAGGTGGCTTATGAAAAGCTGACTGATCTGTATCAGTTTATGTTTTGGTGAATGCAGCATAGAAAACAGCCAACTGGAACCCTTCAGAGGACTGAGTATCTGAAAGGTTTTCCATTTACAGACTCACCAAAATATAATATGATGTGGTGTTTATAACATGTATCAGTAGAACTCCTGCTCTCAGAAACATGACCTGTAAATGTTTTAATAAAACATAATAACATACCCGGATGACCCAAAAAGTGTTCCTGGAAATTTTGCAGATGTGTAGTATGTGGTCTGCAATCTTTGTTGCAGCTTACACCACCTGTTATTTACTTACAAAGTACAAAAGCTCAGAGCTCTCAATGCTCAAGAGAATAAATGACTGCCAGAATGCTTCAAAAGAGGTTATCTGATATGGGTAGGTTTTGTGCCTTTACTCCTTTTTCACATGCAGTGTGATTGCAGAAACCGTTGAAGGCAACTTCTATTCAGACAGAACACAGTGGCTTTGATTTCTGAGAGTCAGTACATATATAAACAACTCAATGTGACATAAAGTCTTCTTGCTTTATTCTAAAAAGCAATATTTACATGAGGAAAAAAGTTTCATCTTCACATCCTTCTGATTAGAGCTGATATTTTCACTTAGGTTCTAGATAATGAAGTCTCTAAGCTATGAAAACACAAACTTCGAGGTGATTAAAGCTGTAGAAAGACGTATTTCTACTACTGTAGAAAATGACCTTATTTAGGAAACAAGAACAATTTTATGCTAATGGATTTTGAAAAAGAATAGAAAAAATAGCTTTCTTAATTTTTTTTTTTTGTGGAAACAGTAGTTTGTTTATAAGTATTTTTCTCATTACATATTCTAAATAGTAATGTGTGCATTTAATTTAATTATATTTAATTGAAATCATTAAATGTAATTACATTTAATTAGAATACTAGTTAGGTATGTGTTCCTACATAGCTCTAATCTGATCTCAGGCCCAGAACCATGAAAGAGCAATGCATAAACACACAAATTCTGATCTAGTCCAATTTTAGAGTAGGTCTCCAGACAATGTTTTTTAAAAGCTCAGTGTGAATGTTGGGTACTTAAAATATATAGAAGCTTCAAAGTTTTTCATTACGTTCCTTAACTCAAAAGTATCTGCTTCCGTTAAAGCCTGGAACTATTGACATTTTTGCAATATTGAGATTTCTACCCTCTCTTGCAACGCACTCTGGCCAGAAATCCCAAAGTAAATGATATTCTGATTAAGGTCCAATGATCCCTGTTTATCATGTCCAGAACGTATTAACAAGTAAGTTCTACACAGAATAGAGAAGCTACAGCTGTTTCAATTGAAAAAAAAAACAGAGCAGGAAGAATTTATTTTATCCTTTTCTTAAAAAAAACCCTGAAGGTATAGAGCAAAGGCATGATACTGAAGAACTTCATTCTATGCATTCATCAAACAGAGATATTTTACAATTATCTGCATTTGCAAAGTAATACAGGGATAGCACATGAAAGCAGGAAGTTAAGGTTTTGTGAGCAAATATTGATTTCCTTTCACTTCCCCTCCCTTTTTTTTTAATCTTAAAAAAACATTTTGGGGGGTACAACTAAACAGTAGTGATTGGTGATCATTGTTGTCCATGCAAGAATGTACCACTTGGACTGATATTCCTCCCTTCCTCCTTTCCATTTTACAACCCAAAATATCAACCAAGGAATTCAGTCTTATGCTGTGAAGTACAAGGCAACCTAGTAATTATGTGTCTCTGACAGGTTACTGTTTCAAATATCTATATAAAAACTAAACTTGCTGACACTGATAATACATGTGTATTTTATCAAATTAATATTAAAATCTTTTATTATTATACAGATATGATGGGATTTTTTCTAGTGTTTTCCTACCACATAATCTGTACACAGTTTTAATAGTTGAATGATATTGAAGCATGAAGAATGAATATGAGATATTTTACTCATGTTACTTACATCAAGACATAGATATTTTGGAAGTAAGACACAATGCATAAGAATCAAATTACAGCAAAACAGTTACACAAATTAAGCGTAGAATTATGGGAAGAAAAAAGTGAGACTACGTGGATTTGTGGCCTCTTTCATATTAAAAAGAAAAAAAGAAACCACTCAAAATTTAACTTTTTGTCTGTAGGCATAGTAGTAACTACATGATACTAACTGAAAGAGCTTGAAAAGGGTCCTTTTATGTGAAAGAGTACTAAAATCTGTGTCCTGTAATATTCTTGTTACAGAAATAATCACCTTGTAATCAGTTGTATGTGATTAAATGAATATGGTTCAAACAAGTTACAGGAAACTTTTGCTCAGGGACAGAAACAAACATGGGAAGACAGAGCTCTGAATTTATACCATTTTTAGGTATTTGTACTGAATACCTTTATGTGTTTCAACAGCCTGGTTTTTTCAGTGCAGTTTTATTTTTAAGAGTTTTAAAACCTCAGTAGCTTTTGGGTGAGCTTTCCTTTTAGAATCTCTTGAAAAATCCAAATCAATGTTATGTCAGCAGCAAATATTCCACTTTTTTACATTCTAAAGAAGCACCGCAGACAAATGCAGAACCCCACATATAGGCAGCTTTCTTCTTACAGTATTCTGTTCAGTACAATGTCCCACAAAGATTTTTCACTTCACAAGAACATCCATTATTAATTAAATTATGGTGGCTGTCATCAATTGACAGGGTCCAGGTCCCAGGCAGTGATGAGCTGCTCTCCTAGGGCCAGTCTATAAGATTTTTGTTCCATTCCATAATACAGCAAGATGCGTGATCACTGTTACCCCGTACCAGCAGCACTGGGAGCAGGACGGGGAGAGGGGGGGAGCTTACAAAGGCTAGACCCAGATGGTGTAGGGCAGGGTCACCCCGGAGGTTCCTGCCA
>NW_010233949.1:37816-39414 GCF_000690775.1 Eurypyga helias | reverse complement strand
GTGGCCTTGGCTGGACGGGCACTGGCTGACCGTTTTGCTGGAAGACTGGGATGGGTAGCGCTTCCTGCCATCTCCCCCTGACGTCATGGGGTATCTCTTGTGTCCACCTTCCTCCCCCATGGGTGGCTGGAAGAGAAGCACCCCAGAATCAGCATGGCCTCCTCCAAATGCAGATGCCCTCCCCCTGGATGAGGGAACAGCCTTCCTGAAAACTTCCAGTTGCAACTTCTCTCCCTGACCCACAACGGAACATGCATACTCACCCTGAGCACACAGCTGCCCTCCTCTCCAAATCTACCGCTGCCAGCCAGACAGACTGACCTCCAACCAAGCACAAGGGTGACAACTTGCTCTCCGCCCCCTCCTTCCACACAGAGGCACTCAGTCCAGAAGTCTGGGAGCTGACGCTCCACACAATGCTGGTTCCACTCAAGCCATCAAGGCTCACCTTCCTCCTCCCTCCTTAGCTCGGGCTCATCCAATTCCCCAGAGAGCTGCTCTGAAGTGGATTTGCAATATTCAAACCCTGCAGCTTGTTCCTGGCCTGGCTGCAATGACAGGGCGTGACACTAGGTGTCACTGACTTGCCCCACCTGGCACAGCGTGGGGACCGCTCCCCCAAATCCTCGTCCTCGGAGGAGCCCGAGGGCCGTTTGCAGGGGCCATCAGTGTGGTGCAGGCATTGCGTCTACTCACATCCACTCGGAAGTCCTCGAGGCGCTTGAACTTGCTGAGGTATTCTTGTAGTTTGCTGTCAATGTCCAGATTTTTGGCTTTGGAATATTTTAAGAAGGCCCAGAACTTTTCCAGCCCATAGAGCTGTCCTGGAGTGGGAGAAAACCAAACCAGCTGTCAGCAGGACAAAAGTCAACCCAAACGTCAAAACCCTTTCTTTCCTCCAGCTTCCCCACTACTCATCCCACGGACCCATCAGCCCCACTGGTGGGCACAACCGAGGCAACAGAGAGAACCTGGAGGGAAGCAACCGCCACCAGCACCGGGCAGCCCGCTAGACTGGGGCTGTCCCCAGGCTCAGCTGAGGTGGCAGCGACAGGACACCCAGGTCCCTGCTGCATGCATTCCTGTACATGGCTTTCCCAAAGGCATGAGAGGCAGCCAAGGGCAGGCATGCAGCTGAGCTACATTGCTGCCAACCCCGGGGATGCCAAAGGAGGCACCTACCAGCTTCGTAATCCTTGATGGTCTCTTCTTGAAAGTCTTTAAATATGTCTGGCCGGAATTTCTTCTCCAGCCCATAGCTGTAGTATCTGAAAAGGCACTCCAGACCGTACCTGGGAACAGAGCATCACGCGGTGCTCAGACACCGGTGCACGCAACGCCCGGGCAGAGACTCTCGAGGCAAGATCCCTGCCGCGTACCAGCGGCAGGAGTGATCGAGGGCGGCCCCAGTGCCGCTCTGAGCGAGGCAGAGAGGCTGCGCTTGTTTGGCCCTGAGTGCTGCCAAAAGCCAAACCCTTCTTCCCTCGCTCCCCTCCCAGGAAAGGCCGCTCTGCCCATTCTCTCCTACCTGTATCCCTCCTTCCCATCCTCCACAGCCAGTTGCTTGAACTCCTCGTACATTTTCTTGTTGAAGTGAT
>NW_010233949.1:21754-37786 GCF_000690775.1 Eurypyga helias | reverse complement strand
TGGGACTGACCAATGCCCAGTCGTTTCCGCTCTGTTTAGGGAAGAGGGGATGGTTACACCGCAGATCCTCTCCCAGGAAGCTAGCTCTGCACAGGGGCTCATGTACAGGAGGGTCTTGTGGCACTGCAACCGCACCTAGCCCCAGTGCTGGAGACCCTGAGCCCCAGCTCCTGCTCACTACAGACTGCGGGAACATGAGCTGCCTGCATGGTTGTCCCGTAGGACCATGCTATCTCCGCTGCACATGCTCCCCTGGCACAGCAGAGCAGACCCCCTGCCCCACGCTCGGCAGCGCAGGCGTACCTACCATTAAGGCAGCGCCGACGGTACTTGTGGTAGACGTGTTGCGTGAAGCCGTTCTCCTTGAGCAGCTCATGTGAAGGATGCTGGAACTTGGGCAGGGACTGCGGGGTGCAGCCGTAGCTTCCAACGGCCGGGGTCCCCTCCGAGGGGCTGGAGCTGAGCACAAGAGACTCCCGTCAACCCTCTTCCTTGGCATCACCCAGCTGACAGCAGTCACACTCCACCCTGCAGCACTCATCCGTTGGTCCCAGTGACTCCCTGTGACTGTCTACTCTGGGTCTGGGACCTGAGCCATGGGGCATCCCACTAGGAAGGGAACCACGTTCCCAACAGTCTCATCTCGTTATTCCAAGGCTTCAGAATTCCCTCAGCTCCTGCCAGGAGGGACAAGATGGGTCCCAGCCCCTTCTGCAGCCACCAAACAGGAGATCTCCTCTGCAAGACCAGACACTGCGCTTCCCCTTCCTTCCCACACTTCTCCCTTTCCCATTTCTGTCTCCTCCATGACACCATGCTCCCGTCTGTCTCTGGTACCTGATGGAAGCAGTTCGGGGCCTGTGTTCCCGAGAGTCCATCACCCAGCCCACGTGGCACTCCATCGGGGGGTTTGAACTGTGCCTCGTCTTCCTCTTCCGCGGAGTCTGCAAGACATGGTGCATCAGAGATGTGTCCCCTTCCCCCTCACCGCAGGTAAGGAACCCCAGCTCCCGTCCCACACCCAGCCCCGGGCCCACCTTGGCATCTATCGTCCTGCCCTCTTTCACCACCGGGTAGAACCGGGGCGTCTGCGTGGGGTCCTTCAGCTGAGGTGTGCGAGGGGTCCGGGGGGTCCTGGCGTTGCGGTAGTTGGGTGATTCTGGTACAGTCGTAGGCAAAGACCGGGCGATGGTTGAAGGCTCGGGGACTCCAAACAACTTGTTAGCCAAAGCGTCTGTAGGTACTGTGGAGAGAAACCCCCACCCCACGTCGAGCTAAGCTCTGAGCTCAAGAGCATCCCTGCAGCCAAAGGACACCCATCTGGCAGATGGGAAGCAGTGGGGCAGGAACACAAGGACATGCCATAGCTCTCCGAGACAAGCAGCTTCAAATACAGTATGTCACCAGCCTGGCCAGACAGCCCAAAGCCTCATAGCAGGTCCAAGAACCAAGCTTCCAGGGATCCCACAAGGCACCTGCTTCCCAGTGGCTAACGGCAGCGACACATCCCCCTCCCCCAGGGGTATCAGGCAACATGCACAGGCAAGTAAGGCCCAGAAGGCAGCTGCCTTGTGGGTACTCAGAGGGGGCTTCAAGAAGAAAGTCACATCCAAGGAACTACATCCAAGTGTGCCAAAGTTTCCTCACTCCACTGGGACACCCCTGCTTTTGGCCCCCCTCTTCTGAACCTCAAAATATTCAGCTAGGAGAAAGGCATTGCTCTGGGAAAAATAACGCCCCAGACCTATGGCCGAAGTTCCTTCTCCCCAGCTGCCACCCAGGACCTCTCATCAGAAGGAACAGGGACAAATTCAGGCCCACGCATCTGTGTCCCTGTCTCTTACCTTGCTGGAATCTGGGGGGACCAGGAGGGACTTCCTGGTTTGGATCCACGGGGGGCTCTGGGGTCAGGGTGTCAAACTGCTCCCTGCTGATCATATTCACCTTCTTGAAGTTCTCCACCTCTTGCTGCACGGGAAAAGGAAGATGATGAAGCAACCCCGTGCCCCTCTCCTCCCTCCATCCCATCCCGACCACCGCTCTGCTGTGCAACAGCCCCAGCGCTGGGCACCAGGCACAGCCACAGGGCCTTGGTGCCCAGAGGGGCAACGCGCTGGGCAGGGGCAGGGCGGGGAGATGCAGCAGACAGCAAACCGGGCACTGCACAGCCCGATCTGAGCCACGTGCTGCTCCCAAGCTTTCAGGGATCCTACCGGGCACCTCGCTAACCAGCACGTACTTCTTTCAGGCTTTTACGCACCCAGGTCAGCACCAGTGCAGCAAGGTTTGGGGCAAGCTCAGTAAGCCATGCCTGGCCAGACCCCACTTCTCCGCACCTTTCTGCATCCCTAGAGCCTCCTTCCCACATTCTCACAGCCACGGAAGTGGAGCACAACACTCCCAGGTACTTGAAGGGCCCAAAGCCCCAGCATACATTGTCTCTCTGTCACCTGCTTTCCACACACCCTCAGCTTCTGCCACCCCAGAAAGCAGCGGTGTTTCGGCCATGTGCTACCAGACACGGGAGCCACAGAGCCCAGCCGGCGGCTGACAGGCTGTCCCACCTCCCAGCCAAAATCACTTCCGTCGCTGAACAAGTCTAGGCAAGTCCCCGACCATGACAGTCACCAAGCTGGGACCCAAATGTTTCCAAGCAGCAGATGGGCTTTCTATAAAAAGCCTCAGTCTATGCAAACTGGCACCAAAACAGAGCAGAGCTCAGGCCAAACACAGCCCAGCCATCAGTGAGCCCATCCCCACTAATGCGGTCTCCAAGGGACAGAGTCTCTCTGTCAGACCTGTCTGTCTGTCTCTTGGAGACAGGTCTCCAAGTGCAGAGACACCCCGTTCTCCCATAGATCCGGCACTGCCAGCCAAGACCCTGGAGCAACAGGCCCCACGTTCCAGGTCACTTCATTATCGGTACTTTGTTTCCCTGGCTTCAGCCTTACGCCACGTTAGAGCCTTGTTTATCCCCGATACAGCACAGGATGACGCTGGGAGCCAGGAATCCCAAGCTCTACAAGAGGACTAATCCCGGCTTAGCTCTACCCCACAAGTGGGCTGTAACCAGCTGTACTGCCCTTGCGACCCCGCATCAGGCTGCGCACGAGGCTCCCTGTGCCCCTCATAGACTCCCTTCCTTGGATCAGCCGCTCTCACCTTAATCTGCGAATACTCTGGCTCAAACTGCTCTGTCCACAGGTCCTGCTCGTAGTAGTACAGCCCATCGTTGATCACCTTGGCTAACTCTGAGCTCATTTTAGCCCTGGATGTGTGGTTGCCAGTCCGGTCCCCACCAGGATGCCGGCGCAGGTAAGGAGGCGTCTGCGTCACGATGAGAATCTTGTTCACGTCCCGATCGTCGATCTCGTAATCCGAATCCTCGTCTGACCAGTCGGTGAAGGTGTTCTTGCGGCCATCCATCTGCTCCATCTCCTCATCGAAGAGGAAGTCCAGCTCCTCGGGCTCATCTTGGTCCTTCTGCTTTTGCTGCTGCGGTGTCTTTGAATCCTCTGGTTTCTACAAGCAGGGGGCAAGGGTGACACAGGGTAAAGACCACGTAGCGACACAGGCTGACTGCTTGGAGACCTGACTATTGCCACTGCTTCCTTACCGCAGCCAGAAGCTGCCCACATGGGGAGAACACCTTATTTACACCTCTGAGGGGCAGCTCCAAAGAGGGTCAGATGGGGCCAGGAGAGACACACATCACCCCCATGACCAACACACCCTAGCTGATCCCAAACCTGCCTACTTACAATTCAAGTCACCCAGACAACTCCTACAGCACCACCTACCTTTGGCCTGGCTGGGGAGGGCCGAGGTCTCTTCTTCACTTCAATCCACGTCTCCGAATCCAGGTCTGGCAGACTTGCCGACAGGCCCTTGGGCATCGTCTTCAGGTTACTGACCTCCTCTGTTTTGGTGGGGACCGGGCTGGCAGGACGTGGGGAGCCAGGAGCAGACTCTAGAGCCAACGAGAGCCAAAGGTGCTTTAGAGACAGGGATCGAGCCTGTGGGGTTGTGTACGTAAAGCACCTAACCAAGGAGGGAGTTATTTTGGCAGGATGGCACAGCTTGCGGGACTAACTAGCATCCAGTGGCCACGGTTCATCAGCATACTGCCCACAGGTGCTGGGGGGGCAGGAAGCGTCCAGTTAAGGCTGTGATGCCAGTGGTGGCCACAGAGCTCTGCAGGTGACACTATCCCAGACACACAGAGCCCTGAAGCAGGTGGTGACTGCTGCTCTCAAGGAAACCTTACCACGTCAGCCTACAGCCAGTGGGAATGGATCTTCTCCTGCCAAAACTAACACAATAGCACCAAGATGATCCTCCATTTGGCCTCTCAGGCCCAGCGCTGGGTGCCTGCCAGCCCCCATGAGACCGGGTGACAAGAGCAAAGGGCGGGCCACGAGGGACAGCAGACCCTTCCCCAGCACCTGGCTGACAGCTCCATACCTGCTGCCCTATTTGTGCCCAGCATCTCCTCACCTATTAAGAAAAAATGGGGTTTACGAGTGTCCTCTGCAGTAGCAGAATTCCAGGCACAGCCAAAAGACTCCTAGCAGGACTGACCCTCCACGGAATCCCTTCAGCCTCCGCAGAGGAAAAGCCACAGACACAGTTTCGTTCCTATCTCCCCACGTAGAGAGGTGGCAGCACTCCGGTGGTCTGAGGACAGAGCCTACGCCTGCTCCCAGCAGAATGCAAAGAGCAGAGCCATGCCCTGGGGAACACTCGATTCCCAGGACTGAGGGTCCTGCTGCAGTACCAACAGTGCATCCCACACCTCCCTCTGCCTTTCCCAGTGCTCACCCGTCTCTTTCTGGAAGCTCTGCCGGGGCACAAACTCAGGGCAGTTGATGAACTGAGAGAAGTCTGTCTGTGTGTAGTCTGCCATAGGAGGGCCAGGCAGAGCCCATTTTTCTGGCTGCTCTTTTCTCCTGATCTTCTCATCCACAATTTCCACCACCTTGCTGTCCTTCAGAGCCTGGAACCAAGTGACACCCAGTTAACTCAGGGCCCTGCCCTGGCACACCGAGTGGCTCAACACAAGCCCTTCCTCCCCAGGAGGACCAAGAGGAGGAGGGAGCAAGTCAAAGCCAAGGGAAGGCTCCACACGCATCCCACCCATAGCCCAGGCCTCAGACAAGGGTGGCAAGAGGAGAACAAGAAGGAAGGTCCATCTTTCCTTGGTCTCACCTTGATGATGAGGCTGATGTCGGTGGTCAGCGCCTGCACCCGGTGAAAGCTGGCGATCAGGGTGATGGGAAGAAAGCCGTCCGAGTCCATCTTGCGACGCAGGAAGAAGTCTCGCTCCAGGTTGTCCACGCTGAAGTAATATTCTCTGTATGGACAACATGCCAGTGAGAGGCAGGACTTGGGACAAGGTGGTGCTGTAAGCTGCATGGCACAGAGTCAACACATCTCAGCTCTAACCCTACCCATGGGATTAGCTACGCACTCTCCAGGATCATCTGTGAACATCCCACCACCAAACAACTCTCAGACAAGAAGAGGTGGTGCTTACATCTGCCGTTTGATGTAGTCTTTGAGCAGTTCCTGGTCCACGCTGTAGAGCTCGGCGCTGCTGATGTTGTCAAAGTAGTAAGTGATGTTGCTAGCGTACTTCTGGGTGCGGGAGCCATCCGAGCCTTCAAATTTCCGGTACCCATACTGGTAGTCGAAGTGCCCTGGGGGACATCAGTAAGGGTCAGCACAGAGCCCCCGGCACCTACTAGACACGCTGTGCTGCCAGATGGGGTCAGACTCCTGCAAACAGCTCCCTCTGCGCAGTTCCTGGGGCCCCATGGCAGCCCACAGTGGGGCATCACTGACCCACATCCCTCCATCCTCCTGCTCTCAGCTTTTGCTGCAGAACGGACGCCAGTGAAGCCTCAACACACCAAGCCAAAGGCCAGGAGCAACTGGGCAGCCCAGGTGACAGATGAAGACGCGACACTGAAGCCGTGGCAGGGTTCGTACAGACACTGCCCTGCTGAATACCAGTGCACACACTCTTCCCCATCCAAGCCAAGACTCCTGCTTGGCTCTCACCATGACAAAGCCTACACAGTGTCAAAGCATGCTTCAACTCCTGCACGCAGGGGTATTGCAACGGGCAGAAAACAGGTGGAGGAGCTTGGCCTCAGTCGCAAAGACATCTGTCTTTATTAAAATACTAATATGAATGAAGTGCATTTATTAAAAGCAGCTCAATTCAGCAGCTCTGACTAATTGCACAATACTTCCCTGTATCCCTACAGCGCTCCGTCCTCCCCAGCCTGCTTTGGAACCCCAGGCCTTGCACACACACACAGAACCCTGCACACTTCAGCACCTGTCCTCTTCTCTCACACAGAAAGAGCAAGACCACACATTCCACACAAGACCACACATTCAGTGAGCCACGGCCCCTGCCGCGGCCCCTGCCTCGGCCCCGGAAGGCTCCTCGCACAGCTCCTCCCTCGCTCTTCACGCTGGAGGTTTCGTCGTGGTCCTGCCAGCTGCGCTCATGCTTGTTGTCCGTGTGCCAGCCTGCAGCAGACGGGCAAAGTGTCAGGAGGAGCGTTAGGATGCAAGGACCTCCTGGAAGCCAGCCCGCTGCACGCACAGCCCTGTGAAGGCAGGAAGCGTGCCCACCGCCCCATGCCGTGCCTAGGCAGCGGGGTTGGCTCTGCCCCGCAGCCAGGGCCGGGGAGAGCAGGCCCCCAGCCTGAGCCCCCACCTTTCAGCTCGCTGCGGTTGTTGGAGGGGTGCCTGTGCTGCTCGTTTTGCCGGTTGTTCCGAGAGGCCGTTTTGTCCCTAGGCACCTCTGACTTCATGTCTATCTGCAAAGGGACCCACTTGTGTTTGTTGCCTGCAAAAGGACAGGGTTTGGGTGTGATACAGGTTCAGAGAGCATCTGCTTCCTCCCCACAGCCCTTTCTTGTCACACAGCCCCTGCACATGGAGGAGAGAAAGCAGGGGGGGCTCGGGGCCAACCCTGTCCTCAGACCTCCCCCTAGGCCTCCCTGGATGCAGGAAGTCTCTGACCAGGACTCTCAGTCACGGAGGGACATGACATGAAGCTCCCCTGTTGCTCCACAGCACTTGTCCTTCCTCTGCCAAGGCTCAGGCCAGACTGAGCCCATGTGCCAACGGCCGATGCAACCCACAGTCAGGGGCCCTTTGGTGCCACCACGGAGTGCACGTGAGGGGGCAGGCCACTGCCATGCTCCCCGGGCACACAGATGCCCCTACTTAGGCCCTGCTCCACCTGCTTCCAACAAAATGACACTTTGCCCCCCTGAAGCCTGCAAACACTTTTTCACCACAGCTGTCCCCATGCTGGGATCATGTCCTGCAGCAAGATCCCAGGGAAAACGGTGGAAGCTTCCACCTGGCTGTGGGTCACAGAGGCAGGGACAGGCTGAGCCCAGGAAACTGTCCCCACCAGGTCCTGCATTACCTTTCTTCTTCTGGGCTGACTTCTGGTTGTCGTCATCGCCATTCTTCTCCTCCCCAGACTCATCTGACTTGGTTTTCAAGCTCTCTTTGCCATCGCTCCCATCCCCTTTCTCCTGCTCTTTCATGTCTTTCTTGACAGGCAGTTTCCGGAGGGATGGTGTTTTGTGCGGCTGCTGGAGACACACCAGTGCAGGCAAGATGTGAGAGGGGGGAGAAATGAAGAGCTGGAGGTAGACTCCAGCTGTCCCAGCAGGAAGACCCTGGCCTAGGCTAGAAGCATCCCTGCTCCGCACCACCCAGAGCTGTTCTGTTCCTGGGAGGAAGGGCTTATGTCCGAGCTGGACAAGGGGCTCTACAGATGCTCAGAAGTCCTGGAGCTGAGACATAAGCCCCAGGCACAGAAATTACCGATATGGACTGCTGGGAGGCCTGGTGCCCCCGACTGCCCCCATAGCAAAAGGGTGGGTGACCCTCCCGTCCTGACAGCCAGCCAGGAAAGCAGCATCCAAAAATAGAAAGGTTTCAACACCACCCCCATCCATAGCAGGAGAGGAAAGTCATGCCCCTCGGGCACACCAGCCGTTTCTCACGTGTTTTAAGTTTCTCCCGTGGAAGTCTTGGCTTTTGCCCAGGCCCTTTCTTGCACTGAGCAGCCCTGAGGAGAGCGGGTCTGGAAGCTCCTTACCTGCTTCACCCAGCCTAGGGGTTTAGACTGGGCTCTGGGCTCCCAGAATAGCACTGAGGAAGGGAGCCCAATGCATGGGGCTGCCCTAAAAGGAAATCCCCTGCACACTATTCCTGGCTGCCTCCGCACAGGCACTCAGCACCCCAAATGGCCTGGTTCAGCCAGTGCTTCCAGAGAGACAGGGAGGTGTGCAAGGGCCTGCTCACCGGAGTGATTTTGTGTTCTCACCTGGATGCTCTTGTGGGCTATTTCTCCAGGCGTTGGCCAGTTTGTGGCATCACCAAAGTCACCAACCTTGTATCCAAAGAGAAAGGTCTCGTTAGTGCACGAGCTGCAGGTGCCATACCCTGCATCAGCAGCCAGAAGCCCTTCCAGTCACACTGTCACAGCCACCACCCACCAGTGTCCTGCTGTCCCTGGGAGGTTTGGGGGTGACACCCAAATTGCACATATACAGCCCCTCTCCCCACCCAAACTGGGCCTTTGAATTAATCCCAAATAACTGCAGATGAGTTTATGTCTATCAGGGATTGCAATGACTCTTCCACCTGCCCTGCAAACTCCCAGCCTCCCGGCTCTCAACACACATTTTGCCCCAGCAGCACCATCTGCACCCAGGTGCCCAGGGTATCTCACTCATCGTGGGCTCCAGCCCTCAGACAGGGAAAGCACACTGCTTTCAGCATTCTGAATCCGTCTGAAGCAACTACATCCCATTAAAGAAGCTGCCTCCAGCCAGTGAGGAGTTACAGCCAGGCACAGCTTCACTTAAGCCCAACTGCAACCAAGTGCTGTCAACAACAAAGCAAGGGATCATACAGAGCTGGTAGGAAAATTCAAGCAGGTGTCTGACAGCGATGGGGGCTCCATCATTCCAGACACCCCATGGCCACTTTAGGGACCGCCAGTCACTTCCCAGCTAAGCAATAACTTGGACACTACCATCATTCCTCTCTCTTACAGGTTTCAGAGAGAACATGCAGGACAGAGGAAAGGACCCACACAGCTGCCTAGGCACAGGATGAATCTTATCTGGGCGCAGAGATTCCTCCTCGCCATTTTTGGGTTATTATTCCTAAATTAATTTGAAGTCCCCAAGTCGATCCCGTCTCTACATTCAGGTGTCACGCTCCTCTCCTCAGGAGGCAGGTTTCCTGGGAAAACCAACTCCAGTGCAGGGCCATGCCTGTTTCAAGATAAGACCAACTTTCATCCCGGGGCCTCCTCTCCCTGAGATGGAAGAGATAAGGAAAGTCTTATCAAGTTTCAGATGTGTCTTGGCTGGCTGCTGGGAGCCAAGACCAAGAGCCCATGGCACTAGCTGTGTCCCAGCTGCATGCAACATCCTCAGAAGCAACTGTCCTGCATTGCACGTTGGTTCCCTGGAACAGATTGCCCTGGTTCCTCCAAAGGAGTCTCTTTGTTTGGAATCAATTAAGCTGGCTCTCCGTGCCCTAGTGAAGAACAGATTGCACAGGGAAGAACGGACCTGCGGACACGGTGCTCTAGCACACCTCCACCCTGTCTGCACTGCAAAGCAGGGCACTGGCTGAGCTCACAAGGGACTTGGGCTGTCCTTGGCATTGGGGGAAGAGGCCTTCCACATCCAGCACTGTGCTCCAAGTGCCTTCCTGCAAGAGGGGAGGCAAGGTGGTCTCCCCTAGCCTAGCTAAGTAGAACACTAGGTCCAGGCAGCACGCAAGACCACTAAAACGCCGAAGATAAAACGGAGAATCAGGATGTTGCTTTCCTTGCTCTTGGAGGCGGTCAGGCCAGCACGCCAACCCCTCCATAGCCAGGCTTGTGAAGGAAGCGGTCTGCTCACCAGACCCTCACGCAGTGCCAACAACCACCCAGAAGCCAGAGACCAGTGAGGGGGATAGCAGGCACAGCCTTACCTTGCTTCCCTTCCGCTGTCTTGGGTTTGCAGCTCTCACCACTTTTGCAGGAGTTGTGTGTTCTGCAAGAAAAGAACAAAACCATTAAAACACAGCTGAGGGCTGCGGAAGAGTTAGCTCTGGAAGGAGGCAGGCGGGAAATGAGACAGCTCCCTCTTCTGCAAAGGAGGGCTAAGAGGAAAAGGTGAGTAGAAACCAGAGCCAGATTCAGTAGAAATCTGATCTGGGTTCCAGAAGCACCCCATCAACATCACAGGACTTCTGATCAATCCAGGCAGACAAGAAACAGACCTTTAACCCCATCCTGCCGCAGGAAGGCACTCCCTGACTTTGCTCAGCACTCCCCACTTGGCCTTGCCAGCCAGGCAGGAGGGTGGCGAGGAGTTCAGCTCACCCTATGGAGCTCCACGCAGAACTTGATCTGCTGTTATGCACAGCAAAACAAACATGCCCTTGAACAAGCAAGGCCCATCACCACGTCAACTTGGCCAGCCCTCCCCAGGGAGAAGAGGAGGGGTCTGACGGAGGGACGCACGATTCTGCAGCACACGGGCACTGCTCGTCTTGTGCTCTGATCCCCAGTGCGGGGCAGCAAGTTCACCAGAGGGAACATACAGAGAGAAGGAGCCAGATCTGGAAAGTACCTAAATCCTACTATAGTCAAAAGTATTTAGTCACTTGAGTGCCTCCAGAGTGTTTTAAGGTGTCAGAGTGCAACTGCTGGGGTTCACATCACCGTGGACCTTATGCAAGACATGCAGCAAGTCAGGACCTCAGCCCCACCACGACCTGTCTTGGCTCCCACTCACACACCACCTCCTTCCAAGCAGAAAAAGAAACTCACTGTGTTTTCTCTCTCCCAGGTTTAGCTGCAAGGTCTCCAGATCAGGAGCAGGCTTACGCAGTGCACGTGCAGAGTCCAACAGAGCAGCACGCCGCTGCGTAACACAAACCAGCCCCACAAGGGCCACGTGCGAGGGTCTCCTCCACGACAGTGGTGCTCTGCGGGGAGAGGAGAGCCCAACGGCCTCGGCATGGGCTGTCCCTCAAGGCAAAGTGCCACACACCTGGCAGGAGCAAGCATTCTGCTGACTCTGCCAGCTTTAAAAGAAAGGCACCCCAAACTGCGGTGGGGGTGAGGGTGGAAGGGAGGTGAAGAGCCCGAAGAAATGCAAAGGCTACCTGGGGACGCTTAGGGAAACACCCTGAAGAGCCTACCCAGCTCCATTCAAAGCTGGCTTTGATCTCCTGCAGAAGGCAGGACAACTTTGCCTAGATGATCAAAACCGGTCCCCTTCCTAGCCTCGAAACCTGTGATTCATCCTGCCAGCCCAGCCTTGCTCAGAGCTGGAGGCTTTGAAGTGTCAATAAGGCAGAGTCAGACATGGCAGGACAGCCACACGTGCTCCCCTTCCCTAAGGCTCCTGTGTGGGCATTTCACCCTCACCGAGCTCTCAGCTGGGTCCCCAAATCCTCCCCTTCCCCCCCAGCCTACCTGCACTGCCTCCCGCCACGAGCAGCAGCATTCCCATGTGTCCCTCATTTATTCCACGTGCACCTCATTGCGAATCCCAGCTCCTTGGCACAAAGCTTGCCACAAGGCTTTGAAACTTTTCCTGCTAGTGTAGGAAGAGCGAGTGCTTTCAAAACGGCCCCTAAAATCCCCCACTCAACGCCCACAGATGTCACCAACTAAATATAGCTTCAAAAGGCACCAAGTGCTACAGCGCAAACCCACAGCCAGCCCAGTTTTCCACAGGTACGGAGCATCCCTGCCTGCTCCGACAGCACTGACATGCCTGGCACTGCGGAAGAAAAAACAACCCAACAACCGAGCTTGCTCTGCAGCCTGATTAGGCACCAAGCTCTGGCTGGGGAGCAGGGCTGCCTCTCCCTGAGAGCCTCCCACCTGGGTGCCTGCTCCCACCTCGCTCGGTCGCGGCAATGGCATCCGGCCCTTTTCTCCAGCTCAGGAGCCCCACGGTCCTGTGCTTTTTTGGGGAACATTCAAATAGAGGCCCCCTCACAAGCTCTAGTAAGAGGACACAGGGTCACAGGCTGCGGGGGTGGGTGCCACAGCCTCCATCTCTTTGTGGGAGAGAGGGAGGAGATTGTTTGAAACAAGTTCTGCTGCTTTCCTTATCTGCAAGATAGGAACAGGGATCCCTTATCTCGCTGAGGTGCTGGGAAGACTAATTAGCATTTGCAGAGCGATGCGGAAGACCAAACACAAAGCAAAGCTGCAGCCTGGCAGGGAGGCTGCTCCAGGGAGCGCAGCCAGGCCAGCACCAGCGAGGGCCGCTCTTGGAGCCGGAGATCTGCAAGTCACGGTGGAGACTGCTCAGATCCAGGCAGGAGACGAGAGGGTGCTAGCAGATAGAGACAGACGCACCACCCAGAGCCATGACCCACGGCGAGCTGAGGCCGGGCATGCCTGGCACCCTCCAGCACACGACAGCCTAACCCAGGGCTCCAGCTCCAAGCCATCTGCGAGTCTGCAGTCAAGCTCCTGGAAACTGGTCTTCGCATTTCCCTTGCAGAGACTCCAGGAAACCCAAATGTTTAAAAATCCAAGCCCAAGACACATTTAGGCTAATCCAGGTGCTCAGCTACAGAAGAAAACCTTCCTACAAGGCCAGCAGCACGTCTGACGGTGCACAGCTGGAAAGCCTCCCTGCCAAGCCCCGCTGCCCTTCATCACCGCACCAACCTGGGAAATCGGGAGCAAAGGGGTGCTGTTCGCCCCGCACAGGAGCTCAGGACAAGCAGTGCTAGCAAGGGAGACCAGATACTGCCCTGGTTGATAGCCGAGCCCTTGAAAGCTGCTGATGGATGTCTTGGACCTCCCGGCATTTTACAAACCTTCTTTTGTATTTATTTGGTGGCAGTAATTTTACGATGCACTAGCACGGCGTGACTGCATGCTACCCTCAGAAACAGGGCCCCTCCATGCAAGAGCACAGACAAACCAGCTGCAGCAGGAGCTTTGGCCCTACGAGGCTGGCCAGGGGCCAGCGGGCAGGGAGGGAAGGAGAGGCTCTGCCTGCGGCCACAGAGCAGATACTGGCACAGCCAGGAGAGAAAAGCAGGTCTTGAGTTTTGATCTGCTGCCTGCAGCCAGAACCAGCTCATTTACCCACGGCTGCCCAGCCAAGAGGAGGTTGTTTCTGAACCGCCAAGGGGATGAGGCACCGGCGGGGGCACAGCAGCCCCAGCGCGGTACTGCAAACCCCTGCCACAGCCCAGGCACTCGCTGGCGCGACACTCGCTCCCCAAAGCGCCCAGCAGACACCTCGTGCTTCCCTGCCAGCCCGCGATCCTGCACGCTGCAGCCCTCGAGGAGGGAAACTCACGGGCACGTCCAGGTGAGCAAATGCCCTGTCCCTGGAAGCAGAAGAGCCGTGGCACACGCGCGAGCACCAGCCAGTCAGGGTGACAAGCTCCGGAGAGGCGTGCCCACCCCCAGTGGCACACGTGCCACGGGAGCGCTGGGCTCAGCCTAGGAGACATATTTACTACTTTACCTGGGAAAATCAAACCAAATGCCCACCAGCCTCATCCCCTGCCTTTTCTTACATCCAGTGCAGCTTGTAATGGATTTTTAGAGAAGGTGGATGAAGAAGTGGAATAAATGTGCAGGGCTGGGCAGAGACCTGGCGCTATACTGCAGAAACACCCACCCCTCTAGCAGGGAAGCCGTTATGCCCACTCCTGGTGTGCCACTCATGCAATGTAGACAAGGGCTCAAGCACCCCAGCACCAGCCTTGGAGGGAGCCCAGGCTCCCAGCAGGATGCAGTCCTCAGCTCCAGCACATGCTCCGTCCTGGACACAGCACACCTCTTCTTCCCCAGCAGCCAAGTCAACAGAAAGAAGCCATCCTGCCCCCAAGCTGGTCCAGCCCACAGCCTGGCACCCCGGAGAAACTGCTGACGAAGGCGGTTTGAAGCCAAGAGCCCGGACTTTGCGCTGGAGAGGCTGAGGCAGGGGTGCATGCTCTGTGCTGCAAGTCCTGTCGGGGCCAGAAGAGCCGAACTTGTATCCCATTTCCCCAGAGCCCTGGAAGGAGCCAGAGGGTGCTGCACAGGACAACCAGCCATATGCCCAGGGTCCAACAGGATCCACTTCACTACTCAGTCTCCAAACGATCCTCCCTCCCTCCTTCCCATGCTCCATGCGAGCGCCACAGGTCATAGCCAACACGACAGGACACCCGCTCTGGCAACGCCTTGTCAAGGTCCCCAGGTGAGGAAGAGCAAGTACAGTTTGGGCAAGGGTGAGCTGAGCATCCTGAGGGTCCGGGCAGGTTGCAAGTGAGAGGGGGAACAGCATCCCAGGCAAAACGACGTGGCAAGGAAAAGGTACTGCGTTAACCTCCTGAGAAACCAACAGACACCCAGGTATGGCAACTCCTGAGAAGAGTGAAGACGGAAAATATTAAACAGCTTACACTGAGAACTACAATTCACTCACACTACTGGTAAACACATGCTCATTGTCCAAGCAGAGAAAATCAGTCTGGGAATCACGTTTCCCCTGGAGATAGCTAGCTCCTTCAGTCTTTCCGGGAGGGCAGGAGAGTCCCTCCCGTGGTACGACACCCAGCACAGACACGGTGCACCAGCACCAACCCGCAAAGCAGTTCCCATGAGAATCCAGCCACAGCCAAGCCTGCCAGGACCTCGCTGTGGCTGCAAGGATTCTCTTGCTCCCCCAGATGAGACCTAGGGAGCCAGCAGAGAACAGCCCCCTCCCCAACAGAGAAACTCAGGGCACCAGCCCTGTCCGTCCTGCAGGCCTCAAGCGAGCTCTCTCCTAGGGCAGCCGGATCCGCACAGCAGCAGGGGCGAGACGCACATCTGGAGGCTCTTCTGTGGCACTCATCACTGCCCACGCACTCCCACTCCATGACTTGGGAGTTTGAACCTGACCCAACCATCAGAGGACACAGCTGGTGAGCCTCACCCTGCAACACCTCACCTTCTCCAGAGCAGTCCTGCAGGCCAGATGCGACCTTCCCCCTCCTGCCAGCAGTCCGCCTGCTGCACTGCCGAAGGATTTTCTTGCCAAGTCCGTCCCACGGAGGGCCCCCCTAAAGTTCCAGGCAGATAAGCCTTGAGGGACAGTCAAACGCTTCCTGCCCACCTCCTGTGGCTGCTGCACCCATTTCTTCATCAGCACGACATCAGCGGTGGGCAACACACTCTTGTTGCAAAGAGGCTTGGAAGCAGGGGCAGACGAGGGGACCTCAAGTCTCCCCAGGAGCGATCTCACAGCATCCCTGTGCGCAGAGAGGTGCGGGTACCCCAGACACCACGCAGCAGCTTCCACCTCTGCCTCTCCCAAGGAGCTGGTCCCAGCACTGGCCTCAGCCACGTGTCAGAGCTAATGCCAGACCGAGGTGGGGAACGCTTGTCTGCAGCTCCACGCGCAGGCGGAAGAGCCTGGGATTTATAGCACTGACTGCTTGGTATGCTCACATTTTGCTGAGGACATGGTAAGATAGGCACAACCAGCAAGGGTCAGGGCAAACTGGGCATGCAGGCTGTACCTCCTCCAGGTTTGCAACAGTCTACGGCTCTACCTCCCACCAAACTGCAGTAGCAGCTGGAGGTGCACACATGGAGGGGGAAATCACGGGGCACTGGATGGAGCTCTCCAACAGCTTTAAATGAGATGTTATCACAGGGACATCTTCCAGCATCAAGGAGTTAGTGTCTCCACAACAGGGGCTCCCACCCGCTCCTGGGGACGGCGGAGAACCACAGTTGGCCCCACCACCTGCAGCACACAGGCTCAAGGCTCCCAGCTGGCAGCACAGCATCCGGCCTTCTTTACAAATGCAAGAGGGATATTTGCAACACCTCTGAACTATCCAAAATTTCCTGCACATGCAGGAAAAACTGCAGGATAATGGGCAAGGTCAAGACCAAAGAGAAGACCAGACCTTTAAGCAGCATGGCTGAGCAGCATTTGGGCTTGTAAAGCACATGGG
>NW_010233949.1:20412-21743 GCF_000690775.1 Eurypyga helias | reverse complement strand
AGCAAGAGACAAGCTGCAGGCACCATGGCTCAAGGCCTTCCAAGCAATTTTCTGCAGCTCCCGGCAGACAGCTCCACTGCAATGTAAGCTCTGCAACTGCTGCAAAGATCACTCGCTAAAAATAACTTCAAAAAGGGCATCTGACAACTCCGCAGAGAGCATGAGAACACTCCCAACCTGGGTGTCCTAGGCAGGCTCTGAGAGCTCGGGAGTTTGCCCTGGAAAAGTGCTGGGAGAGAGGCCAGGGGTGCAGACAGGCTCAATACAGTGTGCTGGGGCAGTGCTGTCACAGGCTGGGAGTGTGGGCACCCCAGTTATATTCCCAGCTCTTCCAGCCCTCACACCCCTCAGCTGGGGGAGGTAAAGCAGAGCCTGTCTCCACTGACAGCACCCTCCAGGCAGCGCAGATACACACACGGACCTTCAGAGCAAGCGGGGACACTGGCTGTAGCACAGCCTGGGTCACAGAGAGCTGACCCACAGTATGGCTTTTAAACGCACCTAACGGTTAACACACGGCACACACAGGTTATCTGCAGGGTCTGAGTTTTATTTCCAGAGGAGATGAGGGGCAGGAAGGGTCTGGACTTACCAAAGATGCATATCCATCCTCCCTGCAGCCTCCCAGGCCAAGACAGAAACCCTTCCACTTATGGCCAAGCTACACTGCGGAAGGAACGGGTTAAGAAATGCCAACAGGCACTGCTAATGTTAACAAGTGCCAGAGAGGGCACCCTGGACTCTTCCTGGCATGGAGGGCAACTATTAAAGGTAGCAAATGAACTCTCTCAATGGTGGGTGACATCCATCCACTGCCTCTTCAAGCAGCACTCTTCCCTGAAGAGGATTTCTAGGAAACTTTTGACACACGATCCACACTTAAACCACCGCTCCAATCCCAAGACACCAGGCTCATGCAGAAAAAGACAGCACAGGAACCCCCTGCCTGAGCTTTCTAGGGAAAACTAAGTCCTACACTAAGGGGTCTCTGCTGGGAAAGCCAGTGGTTCCCAGACCCCAGGAGGCATTGCACTGGGGATGCAGCCAAGTCACCCAGCTGACCGGACTCCACAAACTGTCAAAACAAGGGAGCTGGGCTGGCTCAGGCCCCCACAGCTGCTAAGCCACCCTACTCTCCCTGGGCAGCGAGAAAGGCATCCATCCTCCCACCACCCCTCAGGAAAGACTATTCCAGCACCAGCGCCTGACCCCGCTTGTCTGGCACAGACAGGTCTCCAGCCGGCAAAGCACTCAGCCAGCATCTCCTCTGCCATCACAGAAGAGAGAAAAGCTTCCAAGGACACCTGCAAACACTCTGTTGGGTTAAATGG
>NW_010233949.1:8662-20381 GCF_000690775.1 Eurypyga helias | reverse complement strand
GCAGGGCCCCTGAGAAAAGCCGTGAGTTGATCCAGCTGCTGCTCAGGGCTGCGAGATGTAGCAAGGACACCTCGACGCTGGGAGAGGAGGGCACCGGAGGCAAGGCCACAGGGGCCCAGGGCATGGGGGCCGGCCAAATCATGGAGGAGCCGGCGGGTCAGGCTCTCCTCCAAGGCGGCTCAGAGAGCAGCTGGGAGTTGGTGACCTAATAAAAAAATGAGTGGTGGGGGAGAGGGAGGGGTGACATGAGCAGGAACTACAGGACAGCAAGGACAAACACACAAGGCATGGCAGGACTCGGAACTCCTTATAAAACAGAGCGAAACAAACCCCAATGCACTCACCTTTGGGGGCAACTGATTTGCAAATTAAAGGGGGGTGTCCACCCTCCAGGAGGGACCAGGAGCAGTTTCCTCCCCTCCTGCTTACCTCCGCTGCACTGCTCTGCCTGTTCTGCCAGGCTCTAATGAAAAGCTAGTTAACAGTTAATTATTACCCATTCAGACACACGATCCCCTACTCTGACCAACTGCCGGTCAGGAGGGATAAGACAGTCACGTGATGCAAAAATCCCAGCCTTATGAAAGCACGGGCAACTATATTTAGTTGGAAAAACGATGACCTAGCGAGCCTGCTCCTCCCTGGCTCCCCCCCTCCTTGGAGGGGCCAACCTGCCACCTCCCGATATCCCACCTCCACAAATCCCTCACCCAGCCTGGAGTTGTAACACCAAGATGGGGACAAGCAGCACGGGCGCGAGCCCGGTGTGCAAGCAGAGGCTACCGGGGGGGCCAGACCGCCGTGTAACCCGGGCTGGAGGGACCTTCCCTCCCCATCCCCAGCGCTGCACAGCAAGTCACCTTGTCAGTGGCAAAAGCTGATAAGCACCAAGAGCAACAAACAGGGCCCAGCCCAAGGTCCTGGATCTTATCTTGAACACGAGGTACACTGGGAATCTGACCAGCACAGGGGTGGCATTCAGCAGCGATACTCTGCCTGCTGGCCTCTGCATGCCCAGGGCTAGTGATGGGGAAGTCTGCCTCACCTGAATCAGCCCACCCCTCTCTCCACAGGTCTGCTGGCAAACGAGACAGACACAGCCGTGCTGAGAACGAAGAGGGAGCACAGGCAGCCATGCAGCGGTCACACGTATGTGCCACTGCTGCGGAGAGAAGGTCCCAGAAAAAAGGCGTGCAGTAACAAAAGCCAAGAGCATCACTCTCTCCCCCCTCCTACTGCAGTGGAGCTTCAAAGGAGAAGAAAAAAAAAGCCCGAGGACCAGACATCATTAATCTCTTGTCATCAGCAGAGGGGTGCTCTTCGCCTGCATCCCACTGCGGCCGATGACACAGCACAACCGGCAGCGCGCACAGCACGAGCGAGGAGAGGTCACCGCGGCGGTGCTGAACCCAAGGCGTGATCCCTTTAATGGCCGGCAGCCTCTTCTGCAGCTGTATCTGAGGAGCTGGAAGCTGACAAAACCCTTCCTGGGAAGCATCTGGTACGTCTCACTATAAATATTTAACAGCCAACAGACAGGAATTGAGAGTCAAGCGCCTGCCATGAGACCCTGCAAGCATTCACACTGTCTAGCAGGGGTCTGTGCGGCTCCTCCTGCCTACGCTGTCAGAGGGGCGAGGGGTCGTACAAGGCAAAGGTGCAGACTGCACAAAACATGCCTCTGGAAAACCTGTCATCTCAAAGACGAGAGCCAGACTGGGTTTCTAGAAAGGAGACTGTGAAGTAATTAAAGTCACCTAATTCTTGGTTCCTCTCCGCCGTGATTCCCGTACCAGACTTCGGCTACCTCTGCAGAGGGATCTCTGCAGGCCCACAGCATGCCCCCTGTGCAACAGCCATTTGCACAGTGACCACCAGACCTCATGCTCGAAACCTGCACCAGGTCACCCACAAACCCTCCTCCCGGACCGCGTGTAACCAAAGGAACGGAGCAGCAGAAAGGCCAAGGAAGACAAAGCCACCAGCAGGCAGAAATCCAGCCCCGTCTCCAGGGGTGGAAGGAAAACAGTAGGGATTTGCTGGTGGGACCAGGTGCAACAAAGACTCCCAGGAATCCAGGGAGGCCAAACCTAGGTCACCCACTAAGCAGGGTGTATCCAGAAAGGAGCTCAAGAAATCCTATAGTCCCATAACCACCTGCATTAAACTCAGCACAGGTACGGGGGCTTCCTCCCGTTGGTGAATCCAGAGCATTAAACCCGTAACACCAACAAGGCAGCCAAATATCCCTGGAGCCTGTGCGAGCAGGCAGAAAGGCTCCTTTTTTGCTAGTTAAGGATCACTGTGCCCCAGCCGAGCTGGTTGCAGGGCGTGCTCTCCAAACTCAAGATACAACATCCTCACTTACGCCCCTCACCTTAAGCCAATGGCAGTGAGATTCAAGATTTTATTTTAAAATAACTTTGATATAACAAATGCCACCAACTTCCTTCCTGGGCACACAATGATGTGGATCCTGTTGCATAAACACCTCTCCAATCCAGGTAATTCCAGTGCTACAGGTGGCTGCTTCCCCTGCCTCATACACACCACAAGAGAGGAAAACACCAGAATCCGGGTGAGCCTTCCTAAAGGAATTGGGAACAGCCAGCTATAAGAGTGCAACACAGCCTTTTCTTTCCTAATTTAAAGACCCATCTCCCTTCCTTTTCTTTCCAACAGATTAAAACCTGTGTCCTTGCAGCAGGAACATCACCCACATCTCTTTGTGATAGCATCCAATCCAAAGTGGCATTTATAACTCCTGGGACACGGACAGCACTGGCAGCCTCGCAGAGGGGTCAGGTGCCCAGGGCCAACACACCCACAGAGGTCTGGGTGGAGACTTGCCCTAGCATCCTTCCTCCAGCAGCAGAGGTGGGGAGGACCAGGATCTGCCCCTCTGCCACCACACTGCCAATCCCAGCACCACATCCCTCAAGGGTGTTGGAGTCTCTCAGCTTTCCACCCGAACTCCAGATCACAAGGTTAAGTGGCTTCTTCCAGAAAGCACCCTACAGCTTCCAAATCCTAGTCGCTGGATGTGGGAGAGGAGAGGACCAGGGAATCGCTGTGCTCGTCAGAAGGAAAGTCAGGCGCCTCTCTCCGAGAACAGCGTTATTTCCAAAGCCTGTTAGGTAAGCGGGGTGCAAACACTGCTGCTCTTCCACCTCCATAGTGCTTGCACGTGACACCAGCTGAGGGCAGAACGCCTCCAGCATCCACACGCTAACAAGTGGGAACATGCTTTGGGGCACAGCTACTGTGCCTACAAAATGGCTGATTTTTGGCTCAGGCTCTCCATCTATACAAGTCTCAACTCTGCTAGTGCAAGTCAGCATCCTGCATCACTATGCTAACAGCTTCCTTGGGTGGAAGAACAACAGGGTTCTCACCAAGAGGAGAAACCAGCCACACAGACCCACCTGGCCTTACAAGATTAACCTTAAAAATACAGGCACCAACAGATACAGGAGTCCCGGTGATGTGCAGTAACATACTTGAGTAAATGACCTTGTTAAACAACCACAGCAAGGCAAGGGAGGTGAGAGGGTCAAACCCACCAGCCTCAGCACACAATGATGCTCCGGGCAAGCTGGCTGCCCCGGCCAGCAGCACGACCCTGCCTTCACCTGCTGCACTCACCCCTCACCGTGCTTTGCAGTATCAGGGCTTCCAGGTAAGCTTTCTGCATGGGAAGAGAAAGCACAACACGAGCTTTAAGACTTTCCTGGAGAAGGCATGAGGAAAAACATGTGTCCTGTGCAGCTACCACTACGAGGATTCCTGTTTCAGCTTTCACTTATCTCCTTAAAAATAAAGAATTGTAAAAAAACCCCACAAGCTCTGTAGATAACATTTTCTGCAACACCATTGACATGTAACATGCACTTACACTGAAATGCTATCACCTGCTGCAGACACACACTCCTGCCCCACCCTGGAGACAGCCCCCAAGGTCCCCCCACCAGCTGGAGAGCAGAGGATGGAGTTGTGCCAACCCAGGGACATCTCTGAGTCTGCAGGACATGCAGACAACAACCAACACCCAGTGGAAGGCAGGTCTTCAGCAGGGTGGAGAAAAGCCTCTTCTGAACCAACACATGAGAATATACTTTTGCTGCTTCAAAACCAGTCTTAATATTTCACTCTCAGACACGTTCTGGAAGCAAAAATACCATGAGACTTAAAAATGGGTTAGCTTACTACTTGGGTTACTTCTCCAACATCTATGGAGGCACCTTCTGCAGTGGTCCAGTGGATCCAGCTATGTACCATGGCCTCGTTAGTGCCCTGGAAACACACACACAGACACACTACAGCTCTGAGACAAGTGCAGCATAGTGACTGGTCTTGATACCACTGGGTAAAACATGAACCTTTCCTTCAGCCTTGGCACTTCAACATCAACCTGGATGAAGAGCTCACAGCAGTTTGGAAAAGGCAAGAATCGAGATCATTGAAACCTGTGTTTAAAAACTACATCCCCTTCCTAATCTGAGACCTCCATCCACAGCAGCCTCCACTCCCTCCCTAGGACACCAATCCATTTCCGCAGGGTCCTTCCTAGCGAGGCTGCATGCACTACCGGGGCCAGGAATTTTTCACCGGTCTGGCACCGATGGCCGCATAGTACATATCGCAGTTGTCATTAACAACGAAACTCAGCAGCAACTCACAGACTGAACAAGCCAAGGGGGAAGTCTGTGTCTCTTCAAAGTACTGCACATTCAAATACACAACTTCAGGTGCATGGACACATCAACTCTTTAACAGCAGACACAGACTAACAGCAGCAATTCTGAGTTACATTTGCATCTGCACACGCCAATGTTCTCAGTTACGTGTGATGGATCAGACCTAAAAGTTCCCAAGCTCTTTCACCCTGGACACCCAAATTTGCCATGCTACCACGTATGGGAGGAAAGTAACCTTCCAGCAGTTGTAGTCATCACCACAGGAAAGCATACAACATATCACTGCCCCGCAGAAACGGTCAAATATTTAGAGGAGCTTTTTTTGTTTGAGATTTTTTGAGGTTTTGGGGGGATTTGGGTGAGAGGTTTTTTGTTTGGTTGCTGCTGGATTTTTTTTGCTGCTGTTTTGTTAATTCATGTCTGTTGCATATTGCTGTACCAGTCTTCTAAATCTGGTTAGCGCTGACTCTGCAGAAAGAGAAGTGCAGGGAAGATTTGGGAGAGCGAGGTTTGAAGAATTCCATTTTTAATTAATACATACCAGACTGGCCATCAGTTGGAAATATATCTGTAAAAGAAAAAAAAAAAAAATCAGTATTGGTTGCAGCTGGAGTGCAAATCATATTTAAAAGGTCCCTCCTCTCCTGATTTGTTTGCTTTAGCTAAACAGAGGAAGTATTTTCTTAGTATCCCAAGTTAAACATCAATCCAGCTTGGAACCCACCTCAATTCAACAACTTGTTACGAGAAAGATTTTGAAGGCATCGGTGTTTACCTGAATGTACTGCTCTCATAAATAACCGTCTATATTGGCTTCTAACAGACAGCAGTGAGGAATTAAAAGCTCACCGAGATGCCCAAAGATGCACACAATGAGCTAGTTGGTGGCACCCCACACTCCCCCCGCCCCCGCCAGCATTATCAAACAGAAGCCTGCACAGAGAGCATCTAACACGGCACCGGCAGGGAGCACAGGTCGCAGCCAAAGCAAAAGCAAAATAAGCCTTTTCCTGGTGGTTCTTGGGTTTTGTAGCCACAAGGGACATCAACAGCTGTGCCTGGCTCCAACACAGCCCTGTACCAGCGAACACGCAGCCAGAAGCACGCACCCATCACCCCAACGGTGCCCGGTGCCTTGGCACATCACCCATCGCCCCAGGGGAAGGCCTTGGCCGTCCCGTCTGCGGTGCCAGCCAGCACGCAGCCCAGCGCGCAGAGCTGCTGGAGTCTACGGCGGTCAGATCCCCAAACAGGCGACTCGACCGTCTCACCCCCGCAAGCTCCTTCCAGTCAGAGGTGCAGGTCCTTCTCCTGACCGACCCTATTTATTGCTGGGAAGATGTTTACTGAAGTAGCCAGAAAGGATAAGATTAAAGACTCGTTCTTTTGAGAAGGACACAAAACAGCGTATGTGGAGAAAGCCTGTTGGTAAAGGGTCCCCCAGAAACCATGAAAACAGCACTTTTGAGAGCAATACACTATGTTTTCTTCAAGGAACTTGTAAGAGGAGGGGGGAAGGAGGCTGGCAGCAAGGCAAGGTCCTCCTAGGACAGGGGCAGGCCCCTGGCTCCTGCTTATCAGCTGCCCAAAACACACATACAGCTGGAAAGTCACAAGAGTTGAGGCAAGGACTACCCCTTGGACAGGGCAATGCCCTCTGGTCTCAGCTCAACCAATGCAGAAACAGCAAAAACACGCCTCTACCAAACAGCTCCTGTTTATCTGCCTTTAACAGTGTACCACATTCGAGGTGTCCTCAGGCAGGGATGCTTTCATCCCACGTAGGAGCTGCAGAACCAAGTGTGTGTGTCAAAACTCCCTGTCATTACTCAGGGTTATGGTCTGTGCCCACACCAAAGGCATGATCTCCGGGAAAAGCCAACACATCCAGAAAAGCCTCCAAGCACAGGTCTGGATCCTTTGCAAGCTGCATGTTCTACTGCAACCCTCCACCAGCACACCACCCAGGCAGATCTACACCGCTTGTGTTTCTGCAGTGGTTGCAGACCAGGTCAGGCTCCCACAACAGTGAGCAGAAACACCCTGTACTTGATCTAACAGGTGCCAAGAGGCAATTTCTGCATTTTCCTACTTAGGCAACCCCCAGGCAGCTTCTCCAGAGAGGAACAAGGTAGAAGCGCTGGTTAATGGATATCCTACCTCTTTGGATCAGCCAGCTGTAGCAGCTATTAGCAAAAACCCCCAAATTTAACAAATGATACTACTACCACAATGGCTGAAAAAAGGAATTCCATTGTGCCAGCCAAGATCTACAGGCCTTGGCAGCCATTCCCCTTGCTACACCTCTGCCAGGTGCAGTTCTCTGGTTTGCACTCCTGCTAGGCTCTAGGCTGCCCAACCAACTCTTCACCATATGCACGCCACAGCCGGGCCAGCCATCTGTGCAACCAGACACCCGGAAGAGGTCCAGGCTACCCCTTTCTGGCAGCCACAACCACTCGATAGCAGCTCTGCCACCACATTTGCTCGAAAAGCCATGGAAGCTCCTCCATTGCTTAGGTGAGCAGGAACCAAGGAGCACACACAATGACCAGGGGCAGAGAGTGCTCATGTTCACCTGGCGAGGTCTGCCAGTGCGGATCCTGCTGGGGAAAGACACTCGCCTCCAGTCCTCAGCCCTCTTGCCTGGGAGGCTGAGCTTGTCCAACTCCTCACACCTACGATTAATGCAGATTTGGCTCCAAGCTCTCCAGAGCAGAGACCCAGAGCGCTGGGCTTGCAAGCAGCTTTCCCCACTGCCGAGAACAAGCACAGGGCCATTCGTCCGCAGGACTTGCTCCTCTGAAAACAGGGTTGCTGGGAGGACACACAGGGCAGGGCTTGCCAGGCACAACGACCCTTTGGGACACCTTCTTCCCTTGCAAGCACAAGCAACTAGATTAGAAATTAGCCTGCCAATTAAGGGCAGCACCTGAGGTGCTCAAGAGAGGTCTAAATCAGGCAGCACTTTTTTTCCCCAAGAAAGGCATCGTGAGGGAGGAAGGAAGCAGAAATGCGCGTGGCCAGCAAGGCAAAGCTAAACCTCCCCAGAGCTTGCAGCCCATCTAGCACACTGAGGCTGCCTGTCCCAGGTCGGCTCCCTTCTCAGCGCTCCCAAGGGTCACCGGCTTTCCCTCCAAGGCACCCCGATGCTGGGTACCCTGACACAGGCCCTACGCTAACGGCCGATGCCCTGCAGCAGCTCTTCCCCATCCCAGCAGCAGGCGCTCCCCCAGGCAGGAGCCCGCAGCTCGGCCCCTGCCCACGCTACACCCCAAGCCACACGCAGCCTCTGCTGGGCCCAGGGGCAGCCAGGTGGAAAGGAGCAACAAGTAACAATACCAGGATGTAAGCAAGGAAGACCCATGAAATTTGAGCCCTGTGGTCTCACATCTCCTTCCCCTTCTTCCATGCAGATAGTTTGTCTCAGCATGAGCCCAAAACCAGGAAGACGTGGTGTCTAAAGAGAGGGACGCAGGAACCAGCGATCACCTCACCAGAGCTCCAGTCTCTGTGGATCCCGGTATTTCCCAAGCCCTCTACCCTCCTCCTCAGCTCTGCACATTATCCATACAGCCTACAACATCTCAGTGAAACCACATTTCACGAATCTCAGCTACCAGCAAAGGCGGGCGGAGGAAGGAGCGCGCAGGAGGTCGGGGGGTGCGCTGTGGCCGGCAGGACGTCAACAGGCACAGAGCATCCCCTTCGGGACCCTCACGCGAGGGGGCAGGCGTGGTACAGGGGTGCTCGCTCTGAGCAGCAATACCCAGAGATGCTGCACAAAAAGCCCAGGAGACATAACCAAATCGAGGGCAGTTCTTATTTGAGGTGGTGCTGGGGGGTGGATACAGAATCCCAATTTTTGCCTGATGGTATTTTTAAATGCAGGAAGAAACCATATGCTAAAATGGGCCATTTGAAGAGAAAAGCTGATGTATCCACACACATATCCCCTCCCCAGAGGCTATTTGGCCATCACTGCTATTCAGGTATCTGGGACAGGTCCAGAAAGGCTACCCCATTTACAAGCCCACATCTCCCCTCTGCTGCTCCCCCCGCTCACTGCAGAAACGTGCTGCTGACTGGGTTCCTCCACCAGCCACACTCCAGTGTCCAATCCAACCCCCCTCACAGGAAGGCTGCCTTCTCCCTGTCCAGGAGATACAGCTGGGAAGGGACCTCCACCACCCACTGCCTGCCCCCAGGCCCCCTCCTCCACCATGGATGCTGCTTCTTCCCAGCAGGGCCTGAGAGGCAGCAGCTGAAGAGCAGCTCATGAGCCTGACGCAAGAGCAACGCTGACTCGTGATTACAGCAACCCGCAGCCCTAACTGCCGAGAGGGGCAGCACGGCCGCCGGCAGTGCCATCGAGAACCAGCTGCCTGCACCCCACCGCCTACCCCCCAGCTACCCTTCTGCTCTCCAAACTGGGGGACACAGGACCTCCGGGTGCTTTGTGTCACCTGCCAGTCACAAAGCAGTGACTGGTACCACCGGGGCGGTGTGGGAAGTGAGGGCTGCTCCTCGGCATGCACAGGTACAAGCATAAAAGACAGCCTGCTCCTTGGCTGCTCCCAGCGGGACAGGGGCTCATCCACACTGTCACAGGAAGGCACTAGCCCATTTGTTCTGGCTTTCGACCCATGAAGTTGTAACTAAATCACCCTTCCTCTTTTGCAGACAAGGCTTGGATGTCAGAAAAAAAAAAAAAAAAAAAGAAAATGACCTCTACAAGGTCATGTGGGGACTCAAGAGGCAGAGATCTGACCAGATCTTGGTCACAACAGCTTGAAAGCTGCAGAGCTGTGCTGGCTACCCAGGAGAACGGGGAAGGGAAATGCTGGCGGGCAGCAGGATCTCCAGGGATCTCTCCTCCTAACCTGACCTGCCACCCGGCAGGGACGATTCAGTTCTGCTCCTCTGGCTACAATGGCAATCCTCCCAGTGCAAACAGCACAGGCAGGGAAAGGTCCAAATTATATAGTCCAGCATCCGCTGCAGACTAGTGCTGATCAAATCTCTTCTCTATCCCCAGGCAACTTTTCAGCTCAGATCTGCATCATCTGCCCCCTCAGAGGCCAAGGTAGTGCCTGCACAGGTTCCAGAGACAGTTACAGACCTCTTCAAAGCAACGCTCAGCGGAGAAGGGGGCGAGCTGTGCTAGGAAGAAGTAGCAAAGCAAGAAACCCCGAACCCAAAGATTAGCATGGCCAATTACATCCCGCCTGAGATCTTGCTTGCTTCCTGCTCCCCTCCTTCATTACCTGCCGAGCAGGCTCAGGGAGGGTCCAGCTCCCAGCCATCCAGATCTTCCCAACCCACCCCAGCTGCCAGGTCCAGGCAAACACCTCCTGCGCCTCTTAACAACTCTTGGCTACTGTAATAAGTATCTTTGCCCCCCCAAAGAGAAGCTGAAGTTTGAGCTGGGTAAAAGGTCCCAGCCAGACGGATCAACCCTAACCTGATGTTGGTTAGGTCCTGAGACATCAGTAAGGTCTGTGCAAGAAAGACAGAGCTACGGAAGCATTTATCAGTTTCCAAATCACCTTCTCTACACAGGTATCCACACCAGCAGACCCCTGGCAGGTGGGTTTCTGCTCCCCATCCAGGAGAGGCTTGGTTCCTTCTCAGACACCTCTTCACCTACACCAAGAGGCTGAAGAGCAGCAGCCAGCTTGAACTCTTGATATCGATTTCCCACAAACCACATGGAAACAAACGCTTGAAATATGTTTCCAGTGTATGAACTACAACAGTTTTGGTGAAGCTCAGCTGGGATGTCTCTGCTAATTTCATTTAGTTGAAAAGGGATGAAAACTTCCAGCATCGCTGAGCTGCAGGAGGAACACCCCTGGAAAAAAGTCACCTACTTCAAAATCAGAGCATTATCTATCCGAGATAGCTCCCTAGCTTTGACTTCACATCACACACTAAACTAATTTAGTACCTCAAATGCTGACGTTCAGTCTCTTCCAGAGAGAAGGGGAGCAGAGCTGACCACGCAGGGCTGCGACTCTGGCTGAAGACACAGTCACTGGTGGGACTGGCACTGTGCCTGGCAAAAGCACCTTTCAAAGATCTGCTTGGAAGAGGGTCCAGGTCTCGTCTCTGAGTACCAGAGATGCCAACAGTGTTCTGAGGAATGCATCCGGTCAGCCTGACCAGGAAAAAAGGAGCTCTCCAAACAGACAGTCCTGCGAATCCAGCACTCTCACATGTGCAGGCACACAAGGAATAACTGTAAGGTCACGGCTGTTTTCTCTCCCATCCACTTATCAGTGCTTGCACTGGAGAGAACAAACACTGGGCGTTCTCTCCCGTTAACCCCTTCTCATCATCTCCAAAATGGAGAAGCAGCGAAGCGCTGCCGCTCCAAGCGTAAGTCCTAACACTCCTATTCACCCGACGAAAAGCTGTAGAGAAAGCAGAAGGCACCTCAGAGGTGCCCGATGACTGTTCCTGTGAAGCAGGTGGTGACCCAGCTCTCTGCCTCGTATCCTTTAATCACCAGGAAGCCCGAAGCGACACCACTGGAAGTCTCCAGCCTTCCAGGAGGCTGACCCCAAACGAGTCTGAGCCCAATGACCACAGTCACCCTCCTCAAACTGTCCTTTAAGCTACTGGATATTGAACAGGTAGCAAAATTTCAGACACGATCAAGCAAAATTAACGTGTCTCAGAGACTCTTACTGAAATACAGGAACGATTTTGGTACAGCCCAGAAGCCAACTAGATCCCAGGCTCTGGCAACCAACACAGGACGGGGTTTCCCTCTGACAGGGCTATTACACACTGCTCTGCCATACGCTCTCCTGCATGCACGTCCAGGGCAGGCAGTCTCAGACACCACACGAAGCTTTGCCTAAGGACAGCTCAGTAAGCAGTGAGCAAACAGATCCTTCTCCCTACAGAAGGGAATCCATTACTACAGCCAGAACTCAGACTCTCCATGAAAGAGGATCTGCCTCACCTCCCCAAAAGTGCCAGTATCATGGCTATGTCCCATAGCATCCGGCAGG
>NW_010233949.1:0-8566 GCF_000690775.1 Eurypyga helias | reverse complement strand
AGGAATGCCATAAATCCCTGTGAAAACCCCAGGAACAGAAAATCGCAAGGCACTCTCCACCTTCGGGCTGTGGGCAGAGGGCCAAGCAGGGGGTCTGTAGGATACACAAGGCTGCACAGTGAAGACAACATAATTAAATCTCAACTCAGAAATCAGACTCACAGTCTGAGATGTTTCACCCCCTCTGATCCAGGATATCTGGTTGGTTTTCAAACACATAGCTTTTCCAGCCACCCTGCAAACTCCATCCTTGCTTGGTCCCACTTCTCTGCTGTTTGTGAGATCAACTCCGACTTCAGCTCCAACTGAAGTTGAGAGGGTTGGATGCCCATAATCTGCCACATTGCACATCTTGCACAGGTTGGATGCCCATAATCTGCCACATCTCTTCCAAATCATCTTCACAGTTGTACTTACAGGTTTAATTTTACATTTGAAAAACATGGGTCACTTACACCAGTTCCTTCCTGCACAGCATGCAAATATCTCCCATTCTCCAACTGAAAAAAGGGGAGCTAGAAGAATTCACCTGAGATTGGGAAACCAAAAGAAATCCCTTTTGTTCAGCTCAGTGCAAGACCCTCTGCATTGGCACAGGATTTCTGAGCACTCAGATGTGCTGGACCGTATTAGGTATCCCCCCAAGCTCTCAAGGTTTAGCTGGGGGTTGGGAAATGAAATTTAATATGATTACAGCCAGCAAAGTCTCATGCTTTGTCATCCGAGCACATGGCAGACACCCCTCCGTGATTTGCTTCTCTGTCTTGTTGGGTGGGATGTCGTGCACAAAACCCTATCGCATCTGTTTCAGAGTAAAACCTCCCAACAACATTTTTGGGATGCATTGCTCCACATTTCCATACCTGCTGCTATAGTCACGTAATTTCACAGCATCGTGCATACTGGTGTCACTCTTTGCACTTAATTCTCTGCTCTGTTTTTCCCTTTACTTGGCCACTTGCACATCCTCGCAGCCAAGTTGCCAACATCTGGAGGTGCAAAGGTAGGGCAACGTGCTTCCCTCACTCCTTTAACTATCCTTTTTTGTGCTGGATAAGGCCAAGAGCATTGCTGTTTGTTATTATGGTCTTTATTTTCAGTAGGCTTGTTCTAGGAGGCCGTGAGCTCCTGAGCTATGCCAGCTTTGTGACTATTTGGAAGGGCTATAATAAAGGTATAAAATTACTGTAGTGAGAATGCCAAGTGTCTTGCAGGAATAAACTCAGTGCTTCTTTTGCAACATTTAATACAAAAAATGGAGGATCTGACCTTGGAGAATCTGAAGAAATTAATTTCCTGTAGTTTGAAGTGAAGTGAATGTTGGCTTATCAAGCATTTGAGTGTTGCTTGTTAACCGTAAGTTCCCACTACTTCATTCCATCACTAGCTTCACCATCTGTGAGAGCACAAACCAGGTAGTTTGGTAACTAACACACAGTAAATTAATATTCACTTATTTGCACCACTGACCAGAAGCTTTCAAAAGCACACTTATAAAGGGGGGAAAAAAAAGGGGGGGGGGCAAATTTAGTGTGAAGGCTGAATATACATTACAAATAATCTGCTTAGAGACAGTACTAAGTATTTAGTAAAGTACCCACCTTCTGGCAGCACCTCTGAGTTACCAGGCAGGTAAGACACCAGTCTCCTCACACACCTTTTCTCTCACTTTCCCATCAACAAAACTCTACCCTTTCCTCATTTTTGTGGCTTTTCCAATTTCATACCTGTTTCCCCACATATTTACTCAGGAAAAACTCACCGCTTTTCTCAGTGTTTCAGACTACTTAAAACCCACCTTATCTTGCCCTGAAAACCCTCTGTTCTCTCTATGCAAGCAGCCAGGAGAGGAGCAGAAGAGATAAGCAGCCCCCCACACCCCCCCTTGCCGGCGGAGCCATGCCCTGCGGACTGCAGCGTCACTCTGCCGGAGCAGAGCACAGGCCGCCGCTCAGCTGGAAAAACGTGCTCAGCAGTGTGCTTGGGACGGACGCTGCTTCCTCCCAGCACCCCCCAAGCCTGCGGGACCGCACCCCCATACCTGGGCAGGGAACAGTGGAGCAGCACTGGGCTCCCATGCCCCCCCCGGGCTTACACAGCCCCTCCGGCTGCACCAGCGCCCAACAGGAAGGGCATGCAGCACGTTTCCGTCCGCCCAGCTTTCCAATCGTGGTTTAACTCTGGCTCATGTATAAGGACACGTGAGGTTCCCAAGCCCCATCCGAGCCCCCTTTCCTCTCCAGTGCCCCCTCGGCTCTCAGTCTGATTGTCACCAAGGGCTCTCTGCAGAGCCTGCCTGTGGAGCATCCGTGATGCTTCTCCTCCACCATCTTCCTCACGAGGCAGGGATGCCTGGCCTGGGCTCCCTCAGAAGCCAGGGCGGCTTTGGGGAGAGTGGCACCTGACGGCCCAGGAGCAGGGCTCGGACCGGCTCTGCTGGCTGCAGCAGCAGACTGCAGACCCGCTCCCAGCCACTGCACGGGGCACCCGGCAGGACACAGACATCCTTCCCCAGGAGCGCGGGTCAGGGCAACTGCACCCAGCAGCACGGGCGTGCCGTGCACATTCCAGAGGGAACCAGAGTGCCACCTTCTAGATCAAGCCAAGGGTGTCATTGTCACCGCTGAGTGCCACCGGAACCGGAGCGAGCAGCACCAACAGACCCCAGCCACACCAACAGCCACCTCCGCTGGCCGTTTCTAAAGCAGGTGGATGCTTCCACCGACCAGTCATGCCAGAGCACCCAACCCAGCCAGGGTCACTGCGGTCACCTCCCACACACCGTCAGCCCCAAGCTACCCACAGCAGAGATCTCTTACAATCCTTCTGACTTGTGACCATGGAAAGGAACAGCATGACTCAAAACCAAAGAAACCCCAAAATAAAATCACAACCACCACGGAGCACTAAAGCCCGTTGCACTTTCCCGTGTACACACGGTGGTGTCGAGGCAGGCTGCTGCTCCCAAGTCAGCTTTGCTCCAGAAGGACACTGAAGGTAAACCACTGATAATGCAGGTATTAGACCAGCCAGTTCTCAGCCCTCCCTTCCTCTCCTCGTATGCCACAGCAGAATATCCCCCAGCACTCACAGCTTTAGTGCTGCAGGAAGAGCTCTTGATCCTGGCAAAATCCATGGCAAGTGTCCCACCGAAGCTGGGACAGATGACTTCTGAGGGGGGCTCCGGCAGCTCAACCAGCGCTACGGAGACCAGCAGATCTACAACACACCATGCGCCAGCGTGCTCACAAGGGGCAATCCGCCCAGGCCTGCCCACAGAAGCCCCCTGAACCGCAGCACCAACACGAACACTGATAAAAGTTCAGTTAGGAGGATCTTCTGGGAACCTGCAATTACAGGATGAGCCTCTGTTTAGAAACATGTTGACACTTGACCACCATTTCCACAACTCATCCCAAAAAAAAAAGCTCACGTTGCGCAGTGTTAGAATTGCCACCAGCAAACTTATTTTCACCCAACACCTCACACCAGCCTTTACTCCATGGCTGCGGGACCTTCACATGCACACCCGCTTCTTTCAGCCAAGCAACCCAGACCAACCCTGACCCGGGACTCTCCCCACAAAGAAGTCTGGTAATTGATTTATTCAAGGCTAAATTCAGTTCCCATTTGTTCTGGTCGCCAATTATTGTTGCCTAAATACACAAGTAGCTCCTTCAAGTTCTCACAGCACTGCATGAACTTCTTTGAAGTCTTTCTCTTACCTCTCCTCTGACCTGCTCGAGTCACGCAGCTGTATCATTTGCCACGAGACATTCAGATGAGCCACTTAGTTCAACGCGAGGAGAAGTGCCTCCCAACTCCACTCAGAGATCACTAAAAAGGGCCTGGACCTGCAGAATGAGTTTGGATCTGAAGCTCGGTCTGATGTGAAGGAAGGGACAAATGCAGAGCTGTCCGTGCCAGAGACCACAGAGTACCCAGAGCTTACCCAGGAGACGACTTCTTGCCCGTGCAAAGCTCCACCTAGACGGCATTACCACCATGAGAGCGCCCCGCAGGCATCACCAGGGTTGCGCCATCTCCTTCCCCGAGCCCCCTGTGTGCACAGCAAGCCAGGATCTAACACAGCCAGCAGCACGGAGAATCGAGCCCTTGGTAGGAAGTCAGCAAAGGTTCCAACAGCAAAACAACCAAAGGATAAATAACATTTTAAAGACCATAATGTAAATGCGCAACGTGGTTGGGAATGAACAAAGGTCACCGCTCCCAGCTGGACTTAGGGTAAGAGCAGAGCATAAAGCCTTCCCTGCTCTCCTAGCAGTCATCTGCCAAACCTACAGTGAGGCCACCGTACCTCCCGTTTGTTTACCTGGTTACCGAGAGGAAAGCTGAGCTCCTCTAAGAGGTACACCACAATCCTCTGGCCGTATTCCAGCGTATTTAAGTTTTCATTCTTATTTTCATAAACCCTTGCCATTTGCAATTGTAGTGACTATAAAGATTAAAATACCCAACCTGGTTTAGACAGCACTGCTGTCTACCAAAATGACCGTTCCTTATTTAGCCAAAAGAGGTGGTGTTGGAGATTCATTACAAAGTAGTTTCAAGTGTGCAAAGAGGAACCTAACTCTACCCAAGTCGGCATTTGGCCTTCCCCTGAGGATAATTTCACATTACTCGAGCACAGCAAGAAGATCAGGTGTCATAATCCGGGAGCGTCGAGCATTGCAGCTCCAATGCCCCCACTCCTAGCCCTGAGTTTTGCACTTGATTTGTCTTCACATCTGACCCAAGTCCTTCCGCTGCCCAATCCAGCGTTCCCAGATGCAATCCCGGCGGCGGCGAACCCCCCCGGCACCACAGGCAGTAAACAGCTTAAAGGACGAGTTGTGGAGGTAAAGAGGCGGCTGGTGAGGGCATCCTGAACCCGGCAATCTGGAACTGGAGGTCGCAGCAGAAGCGAGCGCTGAAGCCCAGCAACCAGGGCCAGTGAGTCAGCTCTCGGGAGCTGCGCTGCATTCCCCAGCCTTCCCGAAACAAACAGTGCAGAACAGGGCAAAAGTCCAGCACAAAGCTGAAGGGCAAAGGTATGCAGGGGAGGGAAAACACTAACCTTCATGGGTTTTTTTGGAGCAGTGAGTTCCAGTTACCCTCGTCCTCCCTAACACGATGGCAAGAGTTACTCAAACCTAAGTTGTGGGATCGGAAAACAGTATTTCAGAGAGGAAACTTGAGGGAGGTGGGGAAGAACTCCTGTGCGATAGCAGCTCTGTTGCAACAAACAGCCAGGAAAGCTCCGCAATTACACGCCACGACAGAGCAAGAATTGCCCAACACTTTGGAAATAGGTGCATGCACCACCACGGAGCTAGATAGCCAAGCAGGCAGATGCGCGCATCTCCTCTGAACGCAACGAAATGCCAGAGGTAAAATAAGCTTCCCATACAGCTTCTCTCCCGTACCGGAGGCTGGTTTCAAGGAAAGCCCTATGGGGAGTTAGTCAGCAAGGGGTGAGAAGCTAATGAATCTTCCCCCGCCTTCTCCTCAGCACCGGTAGCCAGCCCAGCCTCTGCTCTGGCATAACGCAGCACGCGCTCTCTGAACAATAGTCAGCTAACCTCTGGTGCTTGCTGCTGGCAACTAAGGTGTGCCTTCTGGAAAGTACTGCTTACCCGCCCAGCATGTCTGCCAAACGGCAGGAAAGAAACTCTGCTCGAGAAACTAAAACACCTCCTGCATCTCCACTAGGAAATACCCCGCTTTCTCCCGGCCGAGCGCTTGCCACCAGAATGAAAACCGGCCCAGAAGCGAGCGCGGGCAAAGCTCAGTACTTGCAGTGTCCGTCGCTAAAACCTGTGTGTTCTTACTTCCAAGAAGTAAATGGCTTTAAAACTGAAGAAGTGCCAAGTGCCTTGATGCAACCTTTCTTGAAATAAATCCAGCAGGTTTTCAAAATGGGGTGCTGTTAACACCTGTCTGCCCCAACGCTTGCATCAGCACCAGCTCTGGTGCAGGGCACAGAGGAGGAGTACAACATGTTCCAGAAGGTCGAGCTGTCTTAACTGCAAGCCACCCTTCTCCTTTGTGGAAAAATTTGAGAAAATAGTTTGAATTTGGTTTATAGCCAAAAGTGCAAAGCTGTTTTCGCCAGAAAATGTTTCCTTTGCTACTGCAGACACACACGCTGCCATCACGCTCGGCAGTCAGGCTGCCGGCTGCATTTATTTACATGATAAGACGAGAACGTATAATAACGAGGGGACAGTCACACACACCTCGCTACTAGATCATTAAAGAGTAAAAATGAGGCATCATTACCGGCTCTGCCAGCGTCCCTCACAAGCAGTACGCAGTGTCAAATATGAGCCTTGCCACACAGGACGGGACAAGACCGTGATTATCTCAGGACTCAGAAGGATCCCCCTCTGCTCCCCTGCACGCTGACACGCACTAACACGCCTCTTGTCAAGGCACCAGGGAAGGTTTTCTGCTGTGCCACTCCAGCTGAGCCTCAGCCTCCGCTTCCAGTATCAGCAGTATCGCTGTTGTCTAACTCGATCTGATGGTTGCTCCACTTACTGCCACGCCGTTGTGCTTTTGGGAGGAGCAGTTAAGAAGCAAGGAGAGGCTTTGTGTCAATAGTCCTCCTTCCTGAAAAAGCAGAAACAGTTACTCAAAAACCCTTTTACAGACCTCACCGCCAACGGTGAGCGTAAAAACGCCGCAGCAGGTAGGCAAGACACCAAATTCTGAAGATAAATCCTGATCCTTCAGAAAAGGACACTGGTTTTCAGTCCCTACATCAGCCCCCTCAGAGCATTCAACGTGCCCAGCTGCAGCGAGTCAAACAGTTCAAACCACGCAGAGGTGGGTTTGTTAAGCTCTTCCCTATCCATATCCTGACACAGACAGCAGAAACACACCAAGACCTTGGAGGTGGCTGTGTTTTCTCTGGGCCAGAGCTCAATGCCTTTACTTTTATAAGCACTAATTCCAACACAGACCAATACAGAATGGGTAAATACTGAAGGAGCAGGTCTTGTCCATTAAATCTGCTGTATGGGCCTGTAATTATATTAATCATTATAAAAAATAAGGGCTTTCAAAGCCCTGTAAAACAAGTCAGAGATGGATCCCTTTACAGACCAGTCCTCACTAGGCTCCTCACTACCTCTGGCAGCATCTGGGCTAGAAACTTTCAATACCCCAGAGCAATGCTGTGTGCTGGAGAACACTCCTGGATCAGGACCCACAGTTTTCTAAGCTCTGCTGAAAAACCAAAACCATCCAGCAGTGACTTCCCAGAGGAAAAGCTCTCAACCCACTTCAAGTGCGGAGTCACTTTCCTTAGGTAATCTCCTGGAGGTCATCGCAACATGACAACTCCCCTCACCAGCACTGTCTTTTGCACAAACTTAGGCTCCAAATCTTTTTTTGCAAGCATCTGCCAAAAGAAACCCTCCTTGCAAAGCAGTGAAGACAGGACAGGAGCCTGCAAACCCTACGAGGAGCTACACGGGCAAAGGGCTGCCAGGCAAGGTCAGCTGCCAGCCTGCCTCTCGTGGGAGTTCGCCAGCCGTGTTTATTTTATACGTTTTCTCTTCTGCTAACGAACAGGCAGCCAAAGAAACAATGCCCCAAGACAGGAGAGCCAAGTAGCAGCATCTGGGGCACTGCAGGAACCAGCCATTGCTGCCAAGCATCTCAAAACGCACACTAACCAATCCCAGTATTTAAACACCTTGGTGAATACTGGGACAATTGTGCCAGGCCCAAAAAAATTCCAAGTGTTGCAGCATTATTCCCCTACCCTACCACAGGACACGGACACACCACCAAGACACTATCTCCCTCAAAAAGTCATCTCAGGAGTTGCAAGGGCCCTCTCCTTGCGTGGGGCGGACTCGCGCCCGCTCACTTCGGCGAGTCACCCGTCTTTGCCACGGGCCTGGTAACGGATCTGGACGTGCTTTAGACACGAGCCTGAAAACAGTAATGTTCCACCTTGCAATTTTTGCATCTTTTGGATTGCTTCTAGGCGCTCTGACCCGAGAAGGCGGCGTGATAGAGCTTCCACACAAAGGAGCCGTCGTGCTGCGAGAGGCAAATGCGGACAGCGACCCTGTCCTGGGTTTCCTCAAGCTTTGCTTATGTCGGTGCGTACAGTGACAAACCTCCACACAACCTGAACACGGGCTTTTCGCTGGCACAATTAACTTCTATACACCCCACTACGATGACAGCCTTCCAGGTGGAAATTGCAGAGCTTTCCATCTTCCAAAGATCGATACCCCTGATGAATCATCACGCTAGGCAGTAACAGTTCTTGCAAAACACTCGCACGTACAGTAACAGGGATTCTGATGTCATTATCTGGCAGGGCGATTTTAGAGTTAACAGCGGCGGGCTGGGAGAATTAAGAGTCTTTCCCAAACAAGACGCTTAGTGCAAACTTCTGTGTTTTCCTCTTAGTACCCACTCCCTTGCGTCAAGCATTGAGCCAAGTCCTCCTGGTAAAACCAGCACCTACCCCAGCTTGGGGAAATGGTGTGGTGCAGTTCCAGCCTTTGCTGACGACAGCCGCGGGTTCCAAAGGCGACGC
>NW_010233948.1:40248-41730 GCF_000690775.1 Eurypyga helias | reverse complement strand
AGCTCACACGGCCGTGAGGGCAGGACGGGTAGCCCTTTGTCGAGAAGGGATCCTCTCAGTCGCTCTCCCCAGCTCCCTCCCTGGACCTGCTCCTCTGGAGCACGGTGTGTGAGATTTTCTGCTGACTTCCCCTGAGTTGTCACGGAGAGACGTAGCTGCGTTGCAGTGGCACAGGTTAAGTTAAAGGTCTGTGTATTGTCATCATCTTAAGTGCTGTTACTTATTTCAGGCCAGGCTGGATGAGGTTTGGAGCAACCTGGTGTAGTGGAAGGTGTCCCTGCCCATGGCAGGGGGGTTGGAACTAGATGGGCTTTAAGGTCCCTTCCAACCTAAACCATTCCATGAGTCTGATTTACTGACAAAGGCTTCTGAGTTTACTGCAGGCTGGCATATGATGTGCGATGAGCTGGGTCACAAGCTGGAGGAATTATCTTCCCGTACTTTGGGGATGATGCTGTTTGTTCACCAGTTCATCATTATCTGGTATCTGTGTATTTCACAGTCAGCAGTGGGATATGGAATTGTCAATATTTTTAAAGATACTTTATTTTTCTCAGGTACAGTAAACACACCAACTGTGCTATGTAGTACATATTTAAGTCTGCTGGAACAAGAACAAGCTAACATGCAGTGCACTGAGCTTTGAGCTTTGGTCCTACAATTTTTAAAAACATTAGTGGATTTTAGGAACAGGAAAGTATAGAATATTTATCAGGACCAATGACTGACTTCCAAGATAAGATCATTGAGATTCATCTATCTTTGTATCTTTTTGTTCAGTCTGACAGGAAAACCCAGGATTGTAAATTTCTAATCAAAACCATGTTTTTGGCAAGCTCCTGACCCTTATGAGGATGTGAGGAGTCTCCGCTAAGTTCTGTGTTACCACAGGTCATGTTCTTCTCCATTGCAGGTGGACATACTTCTGATTTTAATACAGATTTACAGTATAATCCTGTCCCACAATGGCAGACACTTAACACACAAGCTATAAGCAAGGATCCAGCAGTTGTGTGGTTCCATAAATAGCTTTTCTGACAAACAAAGGAAATATCAAGTTTCAGTATAATATAATCTTTTAAATTATAAAGGTAAAGCTTTTTGGAGAGAACATTAAGTGTTTTGTTGTCAAAATGTTCTAGTATACAGTAAAAAGACATTTCTTAGGGAAAAAAAAATCTGGACACAACATTCTTGAGTACTTCATCCCAGTTACTCACCCCTGAATCCCAAGACCTAAGTACCAGTAAAAAAAAAAAAAAAAATTCATACAGAATCTCTTAGAGCTCCATAAATCTTCCATCCCCTTCTAATGGTTTTACTCTAGGAGGGCGCGATCTAATCCATAATGTTTGGGCTTTCACAGCTTCTGTTAGTAAAGTACATAGAACTGTTTCCTTCAAGGGCAAACAATGACACGGAGTATGTAAAAAAATACTTTGATGTAAAATGCCTAGTTGTTATTCAGTAACACTCTAAATT
>NW_010233948.1:24557-40217 GCF_000690775.1 Eurypyga helias | reverse complement strand
GGGAAAGATAGACTGAGAAAGTTAGGAAACAATCTTTTATGAAGAGACAATCGGCACTCTAAGGGCTCAAATGAAACAGAAAGAAAATGACAAGGACTTTTTTAAGAGCCGGTTTCAAGTGGCATCTGGACCACACCGCTCCTTTCTGCAAGACTACTGTAAAGCAAAGTTGTCTTTCAAAGTAAAAAGCTTATTGGCAAAGGGCAGCCTTCTGCTGCGTGAGTTCTTCTCGAGTGTGAAAACTCTTTGGCTTCATCTTGAATTAAAAGTGAAACATGAGGAGCATCAATAAAAAAAGAGAAGCGGTGCTTTCTGGTTATGGATTGTTTTGCTCCTTGGTCTGCTGATGCCACTTCTGCACCTTAGTGAATTTATTCTCCCTGCTCTTCTTCACTGTTGTTGCCTTGGAATAAAATATTTTATGTCAGAAATGAGTCATATGGCCTGCCATCTGCTTCCTCAACCTTGAAGTACACCAAAGTATGTAGCATACTTAGACTCAAGCTGTGACCTCAGTGTAAACTGAAATGTTAGTTGTACCCATTCAGGCTCGTTCTGTGATTGTTGTATATGGCAAATCTCTTTGTCCTCCCTTGAAGCTATGCAGCCGTTACCGCCGGGGAAATGTTCGTCTGTCACTCTCCAGTCCTGGTTCTCGCACTGAATCAGGCAGAATGGGATGATGTTCATAATGCCCTTTCAATGTTTCTCTGCAAGTGGGACAGATTCCATTTGTGTTTCAACAAGTAAAGAGAACATTATGTTCTGTATTTCAGCTATTCTGCTGAGCTCTTATAGGACAGGTTATAATGATTTATTCCCCAAAGTACTATGATCTATGTGATATATGCTAACATTATGGTAGGTGAAGTAATAAAGACCCTCTTTAACTCCTTCAGTTGCTTTGACAGCATGCCTGGGTCTCTCCATTGATGTCTGCTCTGCTGTTTGCAGTTACGTTATACAGACTTTTTCGGGCCCCTGTTTTTCACACAGCAGATTACTTATGTATTCCCAAAGCTTATTTGGGCTGCACTCACTTCTTTCAGACTTCATACAGAAAAAGTCTTCTTCAGTCTGCAGTCCCTTTGTTTTTTCCATGTTAGCTCCATATCATCAGGAAAGAATCTATTGCTGCTGTTAAGATGATGGAGGAGTGCAGTAAGCATTCCCAGCCAGTGCGCTTTCTGTTATTACTGAAAGTTGAATTAGGGTCCAGTGGAGTCCAGCAAATCTCAGTGACTCATACAGCTCATATTCTCTCTTTGCCGTTTTCCACTTGAAACAATTGTCAGAAGCTTCTGGGTTTGTGAGATATTCTGCAAGTGGCAGACTTTTTATTGGTTTTCTTACAGATGTTTTTCCTTGAATTGTTATAGCAGACAATTCTCGGGCTATTGATTAGTAATTGCATTATTATCTATACCTTACATTTCAATGATAATGGCTGTAATTTCACAGACTGTTTATTTGAGCTTAGTCCTAGCTAGGGCAAATTGTCCTGATGGTAACTTCCGTAATCACTAGCTTAATGAACTTTTATTTTGCATTGTAATTCTCCAAGCAAGCCTGGAAATGTTTAGCCTGTCTTTTTTTTTTTTTTTTTGTTAATGAGAGACACTAATTTCTCTGTTATTTTAAAGTGATTAGAACAAGAAGTTGGGAAGGAGGCTGCTAGAATTTTGCAAGGGTTGCCATTTTCTTTGGGAAATCATTTTATTTCACAGGAGGCATTATTTGAGGATTTTTATCTGCTTATTCTTTATTACAGTGCTTACTTCGGTTGTATTCTTGGCTCTACTGCGAATGCACATTTGATCTTTGCTGTTGGTGAGACTTACACTTCCTGATATTCAGTCTCCTTGCTATCCCTCACTGTACCAGTAGTTCTCCCTGTGGTGATTCTCCAGGCTGATAAAGGGTAACTGAAAGCTGCTGCAGTTGGAGGTTGTGACCCATCTCTTTGTGAATGAGACTTGTAAAAGTCCTGCCTTTTGGGGGCTGGCACAGCAATGGCCTTGTACGCTACTCAAGAGCAGCTTATACCATATTTATGTACATAAAGAAGAGTTACCTTTCTTGGCAATTATTCTGCTCCCTAGGAATGATGAGTGAATCACAAGCTTTTCGTAGGTCTTCCAACTTGCTGTATACTCTTTCTGCGCTGATGTTGCATCCACAGGTGCCTTATTTCATATTCATGGTGACGGGTATTTATTTTTAGCTGTGAAAAACCTTTTTCACCTTTAGAGGAAAGTTTTCTAAATTCTTTTAACCTGTGAGTGTTTAAAATTTGGATGCTCTGCAGTATCTGTTGGTCACCAAATCAGTTTTCTTTTATCCTTCTTCCCCTATCTACAAAACAAAACTTGTTAAAACATGTGTTCATTGTCATCAGGATAAAATACCACCAGATGTACAACTAATATACTTTTCTTGGATTTGTAGTAATTAATTCTATGATAAATTGGTCAATTCATAATGTCCTACTGGATGTGTAAAAGGTTGTTACAGAAATCGGTTCTCCACACGTACTGGCAAAAGGACAAAATGAAATCAGGTTAATGTGCAGCAAAACTAATTAGGCGGGATCCTAACAGTCCTGATCAGTAGGAATTGTTAAGTAATATAACCAGTTACTGAAGGATGTTACCGTGTCTCCTTCCCCTTCTAGGACCAAATGATAAAACATCTGTCAGGAATGATCTTTACATATTTATATGTACTTCTGTGCAGAGCACAGAGTTAAGTAATAAAAAGTTAAAAGGGATTATTTCATTTTGCTATTGTATCATTTCTCTCCCACCTTTCTCAGGAGACCAGTACCCCTTCACTTCTGCCAAGCCAACTGTTTAAGTCAGAATTATGAAATAAGCCAACCATGTGTTTCCCCAGTTCTTCACACAAAAGGTGACAGTTTCTGGCCTGGGTTTTGTAAGCAGGGGTTTTGGTTTTTTGAGTGTGCAACTACATCTGCAGATACAATCTGGATAGACACAGAGCAGTGGTAATCTGAACAATTAAAATCCATGGGATAGGTCGGTGTGTAAAGCAACTCCTGGTTTTGGAGGGTCATCACTCTGAAGTGACAGGGTATAGGAAACTGGTCTGGGGCTGCTGATGTACCTAGCTGTTGGTATGGGATTTTTTCCTATTTCTGTACTGTACCCAAAATAGGGAGAATACAGAACAACTTGTAGAGTACCTGAGTTTCTCAGATGTTGCAATACTGAAATCTGTAGTTAACTATAAATTAATGTGGTCTCATTTTGTCATGTAGTAGTGGCAGTCATGACTCTCTAACAGGAGTACATAACTTCCAGGGGTTTTTTTCTTTCTTTTTTCTCCTGGTAAACCTGGCAGAATATTCCAGAAAATATGAAATGTGAAGCATTAAAAAAACCCAGCGAATTACTGAAATAATGTAATTTATTACAGTACAAGGAAAATAACATACAATACCCACTTAGCCATCTATATGTTCACTTCCATTTGGAGCATTACCAACAGTTATGCTCCTTCTAAAAAATGCTAAAAAAACACCGAATGAAGAAAATTACACTTACAATTCAGTAAAGCCAAGAGAATGAAAATATCCAACTCGATGTTCCCACAACAACAGTGCAAGAGGGTAAAATAGGTCACAGGCAGCCCTCCTTATATTGCTCAAGAACATTAGAAGGATTAATCATTCATGGATTAGCTCCTAGAAACAATGATCTGGTGCAGACAGGTAATCCAATCTCCTCTGTCTTTCTAAACTGGTTTGCCGTTTCACAGGGGATTGTGGAAGGGTGGCAAATTTTTTCTAGGAAGACATTGTCTGCCAGCTAGAACATGTAAATTGCTGGAATTGGAATTTGCATCAAAATATGACAGCTCTTCTCTGATGAAGGTAGGTAGTGAAATTAGACAGGCAAAACTAACTTTTTTAACTAGAGCACAGAGGTTTGGCTCAGAAATTATGTCATGTTCACCCTTAGTTACTGTCACTGAACAGAGTAAAGAGAGTTTATCATTGACGTAAATCAGAACTAGAGAGAAAACGTTATTCCTGGGGCCCTGCATTTTGCATTCTTATCCAGTAATGTGTTCTTCCTTCCTGACTAAATTTGTCCACAAATTTAAATACAACTTATTTTTGAATACAAGCCTTTCAGTGATTGCAGCCTCTGTACGTACATTAGATATAGGTGTACAGTCTGGGCTTTATTGGTTTATATACTTAATGTAATATATAGGGCTTTGCACGTGCTTCTTAGCCAGTTTTGTCATGTTTTATCCAACAGTAGATACAAGGCCTGCTGCTGAATATACTAGAACTGTTCTAATTTCATTCCTGAAAATGAACTCTATTGCAAGTCTCTGCTGTGGCAAATTAACAATTGGACAAAAAATTGCAGAAGCAAAGGTGCACCATCAAGGATTCTCTAGTGCTGATTTCATTTGGTATGCAGTTTCTGTTTTATTGGTGTAATAACATTAGGGAAAACCATATGCAATTACTATCACAAGGCAGAGTAGCCTTTTCTCCTAAGTTGCCTTCTACAGATAATAGACTGCACAGATCAAAAAAAGGCAATTAGATTAGCAAAGTTGTGCTCTGTACAGAACTGAGAAATACATCAGGAATAATTGTGAGTCAGTAGTAGATACCTTGAGCCTTGGGAAAGCTACCTTAGTAAAACTATGTCTGGTTTTAACTCAGCCAATACTTAATGATTGAGTCATTTACCTTAAATATACTGTACCCGTCTTACGGCATTATTGTGTACTTATATTTTTGTGTTATTGTAAACATCCTTTTGTATCCTTTAAGGCTCCTGAGGCACTTTCAATGCCTCTATCTATCTGGCATTTTAAGTGTTGAGACTATCACAGAAGTTTTATGAAGTGGGTTTATATGTGTCCTTGTTTCTGAAGCCTTGCTGTACAATAGCAAGTCAGAACTCCTTTTTATTATTTTTTAGCTGGTCCTCTTGCAAAATATGCACAGTTGAGAGCAATCATCTTTAAAATGGGTTAGATAAATTTTTTATCACCAAATGTGTATTTTTCAATAGGCTTTTCTTGATGTGGTACGGTAGTAATAAAGAAGATGCAACACAATTCTGAGAGTAAATAGCTTCTAGAGCTTTTCAGACATGACTGGGAACAAATATAATGTCAAACAGCCAGGTGATTTGTCTGCTTTTGGTGCTTCTTAGGTTGTCCAGGGTCAGGGGAAGCTGCATTCATTTCATAGGTTATTAAACCACTTCAGCTCTCCGCACCTTCGTTTCCCCAGACATAAAATGAGTAGAGTACAATGTATTTATTCATTATAAATGACATTGAAATACTTTTTGAAGAGTAGTACAAACAGTAGGCATGACGACGGCATTTCCCTATGGGGGAAGGGCTGGTGGATTGCTGATCTATCGCAAGGACTTCTCTGAAGGTGAGGGCAGCAGCTGTGTTGGCTGCTGTCATCCCCGTGCAGCCACGACAAAGGAGCAGGCTCCGGAACGCCACTGTGCTTTGGCAGGGCTGGTGTCCTCAGGCCCCTCGCTGCCACCTAACACCTCCTCGGGGTGCTCATCTTCTGCTGGGGCTGGGCTGCAAACCAAGGTATGCACGCATAGCCAGACGCCTAAGGCACAGCGCCGGTCCTTAGTGTAAGCACATCTGTCTCTTGCTCTTTGCTTTGTCAGCTTTCTCTTGCACGCATCATGTCCAAGGGTGTTCAGCGACATAACCATGGCTTTAATGTCTGTTGTGTGGTAAATTCTGCCCTTAGCGGTTGCAGTCGCTCACACATAGTGTGTTTCTGCTTTGAACCGAAATGCTGAGGTGGACCCACCCAGTTTGAGATGGGAGGTGAGGAAGGCAGGCTGAGAAAAGTGGGAAGGAGTCACCATGCCGGAGAACAGGGAAGCTCAATTAAGTCATGATGGAGTAAATAACCTGGACGAGATCCTAACCTCTTATTTGGCTTCTTTTCACCAATTGCGCTCTAGCTGATGGAGAGTTCCTTTGCTGGAGTGACTCAGAAGAGGGCCATAAAGCTGTCTGCTGAAGATCCTCTGCGCAGCCCTGTGATTAAGACATGGGAGGAATGGCTTAGGAAGGGTGTTTCAAGGGGAAGGCGTTACACGCAATGCCGCAGAAGTTTGCAACCAGACTAGTACAGAGCTCAGCATCAGAAACTGCTGGCGTTCAGGCAGGCCGTAGTCTGTGAGGGAGGTGCAACGGCAGCCTTCAGTTTTGGGACCTCGTGTCCCTTGACTCTGGCGTTAGAAAATAAGTGATCTGACAGTAGTGAACTATCTAAGAACAAAAGCAGTAACATCATATTTAATTAATTTCAAATGAGTTGTGTGCAGTTATGTGCGTAAAGCAAAATGGCAGTCAAGTGGTAAAATATTTTCTTCTAAATTCTGTTTACAGATTTACTGAATTTTCATTTTGAAAACAGACGTAACTTTAGAGATTAATGTAGTAATTAAATCACTTACTTTGGCTTGTTGGCAAAGGAAAAAGGACTAACTAATGTGTTGTGTGTTGAAACCATCCCCTGCTTTCCTGCAGTAATTTTTCCCCAGTGATATTTCATGATAAAATTACTTTTACATGTGGAATTAGTGTACTGAAATGATGAATCCAACGAGCTGGTGTTAGGATGATACATTTTGTGAGGTAAGGGTTGAAGAGCTGATGAGCATCTCTCCAACAGATTGTAATAATCACAAATAATTATTTAAGCACCTCTTGAGTACCCTTTTACATGACAGGCTCTAACAGGTTCTTTCAAAACTCTCATGGTCAACACAAATGAGTATTTCTCATTTTGAAAAGGATTACCTCTTCTGAAGGCCGTATAAATGGTGTGATTTCCAAAACAATTACATTTATTTACACAGATTTTGAGAGCTTCAGTGTAAAAAACACACATATGAAAAACCAGCCAAAGGACCACATCTCCTCTTGCTTTTTCCTTCTGGCGTGAGGCCTTCCAGAGCTGGCCAGGCTCTGCAGCCCCGGAGGCCTAAGCCCAGTGCCTACTGTGCTGCCCAGCTCCTCTTCCTGGGGCTGACGGAGCTGGCACAGGAATCAGGGATAGCTAGGTGAGGCTTGCCAGGCCTGCCTTGCCCCTATCCCTGTGTGCACCTGACGTTGGTCTGGCAGAGATGGAGTGGTTTTAGGAAGCCTGACACTTCCATGACAAAACAGACCCCCCAATGAAGAGAACTGAGTTCCGCTAGTGCTGAACTATCCTGCATGGCAGGGATGACCGGAGTCCACTATTAACCATAACAGAAAAGAATTCAAAGCCAGTTACCAGAAATAGAACAAAAAAAATACCTCTGTAAAACATTTTTACTTATGGGATAAATCTGGCATGCAGTATTTTTGCCTTTTTTGGATTAAGAAAAATTCGGATCAGTTCTGTTTTCATGACAGACTTGTCACCTGGAGAACTCATGAGTGGCTGTGTCTAGGCGGAGGGCTGAGTACAGAGGAAGGGGCGATGGTGTACGTGGGGTGTGTGGAAGGGGAGTGTGGGACCAGCGAGGGGGAAGGCCAGCTGCCCCCTCCTGCCCTGTGCTTCAGCTCTCGGTAGCAAGAGTGTCCGCACAGGAGGAGCCGGGGAGCTCAGGCTGAAGGAACCTCTTAGCAGGCACAGATGGCCATGTGTTTGCGATGTATTTGTGTGGGAAGGGGACTGTTTGACTTTGGTAATATCATGGGCATATAATTTTTGTAAAACCCTCCCATTATAGTTTTGTTTATTTTCCTTGGGTGTGTTTGGTCGCAGTCATGAATTCCAGCTATAATGGGGAGCTGCCCAAGGAGGCTGCATAAACTGAGATTTAGCACTTCAGGGCCACCATGTGATTCATGAGCTTCTGTGACACGAAAGCCCAGCAATGCTGTTGGCTTACAAACAGCTGTGGGGAATGCTTGAGTTGAAGGAGCAAAAATCTCCTATTCTTGCTCCTTTAGAAAATCTCCAAAATATTACTGCATAATATCAGGGTTTTCACATTTATTCCCCCCCAGATATTCCTTTTATAGGTCCTAACCTACGTCGTGGTGCTTGTTTAATGGTCACACTTCTGCAAAGTGCTCTCCATGGCTCAGTGGCACTGTGCCAGCTGCTGAGAGGTTGGAAGAGTAGTGACTAGAGGGTCCTACTAAGTAAAATCCACGGCCAAGTGAAAGCTAGTAACTGCAACACTGACCTTAGCAGGTGGGCATTGCCAGTTGAAGGGCACTTTGTCAAACACTTCAAGAAATAAAAGAATGGATGTAGAATAATTAAGGTAATTGTGCAAAGGTGTTTTGTTTATTACTATTATGTCAGCAGAGTGGACAGGGAGACCTACTAAACTTAATCAAATCCCCATTAGTTCTTTATAATCTTGACAAAAAGTCAGAGAGCAAGACAAAAAACCTGTCTATAGTCTATCTCTTTAAGTTGATTTTTCACCTGCATGTCTAGTCAGAATTTAATTATTAATGTTCTTCAAGCCATATTCTGCTATGTGTGAAACTGCCTCAGTGAAACTGTTCACTGAGGTTATTATTTATGACATCTCTCAACTGTAGTTTTCGATTAACTAAGCAGCATTGTAGCCATTCTTGAGAGGCCCCCAAAGCCATCAAGCGTTCTCAAGAGAGTCTGCTAATGAGGCATATAATGGGACATCACGCTGAATTTATTATTTTAATTTATACATTAAAAATTATTTTTGATAGTTTTGTTACCTTTTTCTCATTAAAAATAACCTGATACTAGAAAATCAGGTTCTTACACTGTGAAAGTATTAGAAGAGAATGTCTCGTTTATTTGTATAGAGCCAAAGGAACACAGCAGCAGCAGGGCTTGTATATATACCTCTGTTGTAATCAGCAAAGTGGTGATAGAGGAAAACGACAACTAATATGTAGATCTGTAGCAAGATTTTCTGTTAGTTCATGTATTTTTGAGGCTTCTTCTGTCTCTCTGGGGGCCAGGATTATCTCATTTCAGCTGGAACTCTCTTTTTTTGCACTTCCACTGGGCTAACAGGAAAGAGGAACGTTGCAAATCTCTGTAACTTACTTTTCCAATGGGAAACTTTGCAATCGTTAGGGGTTTCGCTCATCTGTGGGAGCTGTTACCAGCCTTACTGTGGGTGTGGGTGACCCAGCCTGAGCTCAGTGCTGGGCTCCTGGCTGGGCGGACCCTTTCAGCAAGCCTACCCTCTTGATGACTATGGCTCCCCCGGGAATGCTTACTGGTGCTAACATTGGTGCTATTTAAGGCAGCATCTAAATTTGTTCTCTGACTAGTCAGTAGCTGAGGTGTGTGGCTATTTGAAAATGCTCATTTGTGACCTTTGACTTGCATCCAGGACCTAACTCAGTCCTAACCTCTGGCTTGTGTCTTGGTTTCTGACTCAGGCTCTTGACCTTTGGTATTTAGCCTGATTACTGGTCTTTGAGTGCTTCTTGTCCTAGGTTTGGATTATGGTTTCAGATATTAACTTTAACTGCTTGTTGCAACTTGGCACGTAAATCTTCCTTGTGCTTTTGAAAACCCCTTTAGGTCACTGATTGCACTTCTCACATTTCTTTCTCAGCCTTTATGTAAATGAGTCAAAACTCTTGTAATCAGAACAGCTCAATGTTGCTCAGTTCTAAATGCATCCTTTCTCTCATGGGTCATTGAGCTGAGGATGCTAAGTCGTTTGGACTGTTCTCTGGGAATCCCTGATTCCTACTAACACAGGTAGTCACTTGGTTGCCTCTGTGCTCGCACCTCTCTGTGAGGATGGCTCCTGGCCTCTGTGCAGGTGGGTTGGTGCCCATCAGCAGAGCCTCAGCCCCAGGTGGCCACGGGAAGTCTGCTTTATGGCTGGACGTTCCAGAAAACAAAACAAGTGCAAGCCTGATAAATCCCAGCATCCTGCATGCTGGAAATCTGTTGCTGATACTTCAACCTGTAAAGTGGCTAATTTGAGCAAATGTGGCAGAATGAGAAACTCTCCATGAATTAAAATGAAATCAGTTCATTTCCTCCTAAGATACTCGATATGAAATGACAGCAAAATCATATTTAAGGAAAATAAAACCAACCCCCAGCATCCCTATAGTATTTTCAGTAGAAGCACCACCAAGCTCTGTCGGTTATGAAGGTCAGATGGCACACTACATGTTCACAGCCGTGACTACATGCTCACGTGAGTTTGTTTCCCTGGCTTTACAGGGACTGTTCGCGTGAATGACTACTCCTGCAGAGCGAATAAAGGCATTTGCAATCTGGTCCCAGCTGGAAACTTATTTCTGAAGCCAGTTCACTCCCCTCATAAAGCACAGATTCTTTATTTTATTATGTTCTGGTTTTAGCTTGAATGATTTGAGATCTTTGGGTTGACTGCTACTCCATTCCAAATCTCTTCCTACTGGAAGGGATGTACATTTCAGAGCTTCTAATTCTTTCTGGACATGTATTTGGAATAGAGATATTCTTTTTGTCTGGGAGGAGAAGGGTAATTGCTGCCTGCCTGGATATCAGTTAATTAGCAGTCTCCTCACCAGTGGACACCTGGCTAAATTCACTCCTTTGCTGAGTAATTTATTAAATGATTACAAGACTATTCAGGCAGCCCCAGTAGTATTTTATAACAAAACACTAATTACTTGATATATTTAATGGCAAAAGGGATGTATGGAAATGCAGGGCATATATTCTCATTTGCTTACGAACCTTTCTGTCACACTTTCCTCTTGGATCACAGACCTCAGCAAATTAGATCCAGTTGTTCCTCAAGCGAGGATGCGGCGTTATGCCGGAGGAGTTACTGACTATCCTTCTCTTCCACAGTTAATGCAATCTTGGCCTGCCCGGGAATGCAGCACAACATTTCTAACAGGAATCACTGTCACAGCCTTAGCAAGGCTGCTTAGATAGGGAGAATCAGCTCCACTAAGTGCTGATGCTTGTGTAGTGGCCTGGGAAACGTAGGGAGGAAATGCACCGTGAACCTTTTGCTCGGCTGCCCTGTCACATCGTCTGCCGTGAGGCTGTCCATTAACATGCCACTGGCTCGGCCAGCGTGCCGGGGTCTGCCCGGATCACTTGGGAGCTGTCAAGTGGATAAGACAAGCTTCCTGGGGAATGTACGAAGATAATTACAGGAAGGTGAAGTTAAATCACATACATGTGCTGTGCCGAGTGCTGTGAGCAAAGGAGGCTTTATTCTGCGGTACAGGGACCAGATGGACGCGGTGGCTGTTCTTTCGGTTTCTGGGGGAGAATTCAGTACATATGGTCTGGAATCAATGCCTCATTTTGCCAGTTCGAGTCACACCACCACACTCTCCTCCCCCCAGCCCCCAGTAATAATTGCCATTGTTTTAAAAGCAGAAAATCTTCTGGCGAGTGCGAGCAGGTATGGGTTAAGGCAGCGTTCTGAAATTTGCCAGCTCTTTATCTCCCTTTGCTGAACCCCCCCTGGAGTATGAAAGCCCAAGTCCTTTTCTTCTCTTTCCTGCAGGGTAGAGACAGCTGTTATTTTGAAAAGAGAGACCATGTACCATAGTCATTCTTCTCAGCAATTTGAAAGAAGCACAAGCTCTCTGTTGCTGTAATGCCTTATCAGATGGTTTGCTGCTTATATATATAATATACGGCTGTGTAAATAGTGAAAATGGAAGGTGAGCAGGTTCACCGGTTAGGTCTAACCCTGTTCTTTCAGGACCAATCCTTGCCACATATCTAAGGTATCTTGATACGCAAAAGGTATACACAGGGCTTTCCTAGGTATTACTTAATGAGTAATACCAATGGTCTGTTTCAGTGCTGGGAGATGCTAACTGAGGAGGAAGCACACTCCAGTTTTTCAAGTACTCCTTTCCAACACATTGTTTCTGCAGAACTGAACACACACGTGTTAGAACATGATTGTACACAGCATTGTAGTTCATCTGTTGCAGCCCTTCTGCAGGGAAACAAGGATTAGCTCTGTATCTTAGTATACTGAATAATTTAATGTGCTGCAGAAGATTAATTTGAATAGAGCCCTTTTTGCAAATTAGACAAGCAAATGTAATAAAATTAGGGACCTGGCTTGGTAACTATAGTTTAAATGTATGACTGTGCTTAGTGATATAGTCATATAAAAGATTTATAAAACCTTGTAGTCTGTTTGTTAAAATAATTTAAATTTTAGTTTTATCTAGAACTTTTCTGCCACATTTTTAATTTGTGTGAATTCATGAAGCTTTGTTTTTAATGAAATGTGTACTGTACAAAGAAAGAAACTATAATTTTAGATGTTCATGTATAATAGGCAGAGACCTAAATAATAAGTTTTTATGTCTGTTAGTTCTTCCTTGTGTAAACACCTGCCCATTCTTGAGGTGCCTGAGGTAGGGCAGTTTTGCTGTTGTTTCATCCCACAGTTTTAGAATATCAAAGAAGTAAATAGCACAGAAAAGTATTTTTTGCATGATGGAGGCAACTATCTTACACCAGGACCAAGATGTGTTAAAGAACAAGGCTGAAACATTGCCCTGTCCTCTTGTTACAGATCAGAAATTATGGGTGTGAACAACACAGACCAGGTCATCTTTGGGCTTTGACAAGCTTGACCTCGAGTCCACCTAGGACATTTTTCAGATGGATAGCAAAACTGGACTTGTCTTACGGGCAAGGGAGAAGCAGGACCTCATGGTCCTCTATTGTTTGGTTTGGTTTTTTAATTTAAAGGAGTAGTTAGTTTTCAAGGCAGAAGGGGTTAGTAATGATCCTTTAAAACAACGATGATTCCATTTTTATTTTGAAAATGATCTCTCCTTATTGAAATGTTATTAGAATTTTTTCTGTGTTTAGAAAATGTTTAGATTTTTTTTTTTTTAATTAAGTGGTAAAGTGGAATTGGGTAAATAATGACACTGAATTCAGAAAACTTTCAGATGGTGGTGCCAGTTTGCTCTTTGCTCTTTATGAAGATCCGAGAGATTGCCATCAGAATGGATACTCTTGCAGCACTTGCATGTCACTGACAGCTGGAGCTGCTCTTCTGTTTTCGCAAAACTAGCTTGAAGTTTTATTTCATCCTGGTTTGTTTACGCTGACCTGAGGCACACTGTCAAGTGTTTCAGCAGCATGTATGAAGATCAGTACTTTGAGAGAAGCAATTTCTGTGGATTCCTTGTATTTGACGTCACATAAGACTTGAATCTTGCATTGTAGACTCTAGTTCAGTTTTATTTCTTATATTTCAGAAAGCACTCCTATAACCTGTGAGATAAAAAGGCATTGCAGCTGGCATTGTCCATTGCACCCAGGCTTTGACTTTTCCTTTGCATTTCCCATTATTCATTAATGATGACATGCTGACTGATCTCACTCACATTTATGACACACAGACATTCCATATGTATGACAAAGACCTGCCAAAGCCTAGGAGTTTTTTTTTTCTCTCCAGTGAATTGATTATCTTCAAAGTCCTGCCCCATATATATATATTTTGTTTTCAGCAAGATCTTTCTGTGTGTTGGTTTAGGATGTGCTAGAGGGTTGGATATGAGAAGTTTTACAACTGCACAAACTCCACTCTGATGGCAGAGGTTAAATTGCCTTTAACCATCTCCAAGTATATCCTAGCAAAAGTTTATTCTGGCTACTGATTTTTCACTATAATTCCTCTCTATTTCTTGTATCTTGCACTTAGACCTAAAATCTAATGGCCTTCAGGAAGTAATTAATATAACTTTCTACTGGGAAAACAATTGCAAAACTACTGTGAAAAATTTATTTTCTGGCTCATCTGTTGGTGGATAAGTATTTGTGTTTCAGCCTGAATCAGAGGCGTTTCTGCTCCATCTCCCTCCATGTAGGAGCAGGTGCAATGGGGCTATTCCCGCATTTTCCATGAAATTGGCTCCTTTTCCTCTGGCCACAGGTGAACTTGGACAGGAACCAAATGGCGGATGAAGCATCCACCATGAGGTCCTTCCACTGCTGTTACATATCCCCATATCTATCAGGCTTTCTAGGTTTCAAGTTTGGATGCCTTGCAGAAGCTAACAATGCCTTTCAGCGTGAGCATCCCCAGCTTGCAGAGCCATGGATGAGTGTCCTCCGTGGCCTTGCTCCCCTCCAACCCCATCTCCCTTCTGCACTGTTTTGTGACTGAGACTGACCAAGTGGAAGTTCCCATGTCGTTTCCATGCTGGGCACAGACACTTGCAGAGCATGCTCAACCTGCCCAGCCTCATGCTTGAAAGTCTTCTATGCACATAGAATCCCACCAAAAAATCTGAGGTTTAGGTTTGGAGAACAGTATGGTTATAGGTACTGCATTATTTGACACACACTTCTGACAGTCTGGTAGGTTATTTAAGGCTTTGAAACTAACTGTGTAAAAAAAGGTGATGTGGAAGCTATGTTTGGGATAAAAGTGACTTTTAGGTGTCTTTGAACAGTTGATGATGATGAAGCTTGGAAAAAAAAAGTGTTTGCCTGTCTTTTCAAGAGTGATACTATAATTCCTTTTTCTGTTAATATAAAATACTGACTTAAGAAAATGCTCCATGCAATAGCTTTTAAACACCTCTAAAATTCATAGTCTCCAAATTTAGTATAGGCATTCAGTTAGTGGCAGCTCTTTCTAGTCTCTTTTTTCCTCTCGCCCTGAATCTGGACCACAGACACAGGATGTACAATCTATAAAATGTGGGCAAACGCTGACACATTCCTAAAAGTCAGGGCAGCCTCAGGTAGTTCTTTTGAATTTTACCATTTCCTTGAAAGCTCATAAAATAAAAAATTTCCAATAAGCTGTAGAAAAAAAAAGAAATTACTGTTGTAAAATACCTAATTCAAAATGTTTTCTAGTAATATGGAAGAGCTTGATAGGGAAAACATGAAAAAAATTTCAAATAAAATTGAATTTTGTATTTCAACATTTCCATTTTTCATTTGGATCTTTTTCATGCTCAAACTATTAGACGTACAGGCTATAATATTTCAATATTACTACAAAAATATTTCAACAGGGCAATAGACAATTTATCACTCTAACTACAAGGGGTTTTGCCACAGAGCTCCCTAACATAGGGCCTGTGTCGCTATTACACAAAGCAGTGTGCTTCCTCGTGTAGTCTTGACTATTAAACCATGAAAGCTGTTAGATGAGAAAAAAAGTGCGTAGCATGTAGGAACTACAGTAATACATTGGAGAATCAGTAACACATCAAAGGAAATCAAGACCAAAAAAATCATGTTTCTTTTCACCTTAACACTAAATCAAACAAATGTTAATTAACCTTCAGGGACAGCAATAACTTCAGAAAATAATGGCTTTTCCAGGATTTTTATCAGTGGAAAGCCCTTGGTCTCCAAATACACAGCACAGAACAGTTTTTACAGTTCCAAGGGATTATTTAAAGAAACAAAGAAGTTGCATCAAGATTTTTAGCCTCACTGAAGTCCAGGAGCAGTGGATTAGGTCCTTAGATCCGGTTATGTAAACATTTCAGTGACATTTTTAGACTGCAATGTTTGGACTGTGACTACAGAACACTGCAGTGCTTTTCACAGCTTGATGTTTTAATACCTACAATTGAAGAACTTGTAATGTATTTTCCACCTGATACATCCTCTCCCCATGTTAACATATACAC
>NW_010233948.1:4832-24544 GCF_000690775.1 Eurypyga helias | reverse complement strand
CCTTTCTGTACTCATTGAAACACATGAAACTGCTGCCTGAGGTCTGACACAACCGAAGAACGTTGCTGAGCCTCAGTGATCCTTAACTTGTATCAGAGGAGAAGTTACCCTTTGCATTTTATCTTGCAGCTATTTCCTGCTTACCTGTGGGTAAAACAGGTATTTTTAATCCACTGTCTTTGCTCCTCATGCTTAGTGAGTGGATAAAAATGACCACTCAACTGAACGCTGCCTTGAAGCCTTGCAACCTATTTCCTCCTTTCCTCACTTTTTATAAGCTTTATCCTTGTATAGCTTTATCCTCGTGTAAAGAGTCAGCACAAAGTCTAAGGCCCTTGCTCAAGAATGCTTAACCCCATTTACAAACCATGCTTCAGGTGTTACCTTCAGTGACACAGAAAGGCTGTGCTAGACTTTGCAGGGGAGGCCTGGAGGCAGAGGACTGGGAAACACTGGGTTTGATTCAAGGAGCTGTGTGTTTACATACAAGTTGAAGACAATACTCATCAGGCTGGTGTCCTGTTAGGAGAAAATGAGGACCTTAGGTTTAAAAAGACCAGACTCTTCTGTTATTTCTGCATACTGCACTGACTTTTTACCTATTTTTCTGGAAATATGTATTTCACTGCTTATTGGGTAGTGTTAAAGGGAGCAGACGGATCTAAAAAGAGTGACTAAGAGATGCCTTGTATCAGAGCCGCTGAAAGATCGCGCATGGACAGAAGTGAAACGTGGCCCCTCATTCGTGGTTCATTCATTCTACGCTCCTGTGCCATCTGTTACGCTAGCACAGTGACCCGCTAAGTCATTGCATCTCACCGGCATCAGCGTTTTGCAAAGGAAGCAGACTGAGTGCCAGGAAAATGGTTTTGAATGTGTGACCTGTACCTTACGCAAACAGCATGCCCTTCCCTGACAACACAGCAAGAAGGGGAGTGGAGTTCCACCTCTTCTCTGTGATAAACGACAGTAAATTTTATACTATAACAATGTCCTGATAAACCTATGACAGAACTGGGCTTCTTAAGCAACGGCATTTTTAATTAACACAGTGAAAATTCCTTAGGTACCAAATTAAACCAATGTTGCATGGACACGTGTTTGTTTTAATATTGCCTTTTACTCCCTGTTTCTTACAACCATCAGAGCTCTCATATGATGAGCACAGTACAATCTTTCCATGTTCGGCAGTTGCACTGCTTTAAGAATGATGTAGTAGACTGCCTCAAACACCTGAACGTGTATTATGAAGGATGCACAGCTACCTTTCCTCAAGAGCTGCTGAAAGAATATCACAATCCGAACCTTCACTCATTTCTGAAGGCAAGGAAGATGCTACCCTAACAAAATCAATGGGATTAGGTGACCTGTGTAATTGTTATCTTAAGGTCTTTGTATAATTAATTCTGAAACAGGAACTAAGCACCTTCTTTTTTAACTTACTGGAATTCTTCAAATCCTCATGAAAATCTTCTGACATAATAAAAACAATCCTATGTTGTGTAGATAGTACTGTTCATCTCTAAGTGCTTTTTAAAGACAAGGAGCATCTTCATTGATGCTGAAACAAAATTAAATGGCTTGTGCTAAGTCCCACAGCATGTACTGACAAAGGTGGGGAGTGAATAAACCATCCAGTGCACCAGGTCTGTCTAACAGTACCTGCATCTTTGTTATTACCATATTCTGTGAAAGTAATCAAACCTATTAAAAACTCCTAAAAATAGCAGCTAATACTATGGTTCTACACATGCTTTAACCTGACATTAGTTAGCTCTGTTACTGCAAGGAGTGGTCCTAAACCTCTTTGACCTTGTCCACGCGCTGATCCATAGGAACAAAGATTCTCACAGGTTGGAAGGGACCTCGGGAGGTCACCCAGTCCAGCCTCCTGCTCAAAGCAGGCATCAGGACTGATCTCAGGTGAGGTTGCTCAGGGCTTTGCCCAAGTTAAAACTGACCCACCATCACGGCTTAGCTTTAATCTAGCTCAGTTCTTTACTCTGGGTTATTAGGCATCCATATGGGTACCAGTATTTAGGCTGATGAAGGAAGCGAGGGGATGAAGCCGAGGGGCAAGTGAGATAACGTCTGTCAAAGGCAACTAATGCATGCTACCCTACCATGTGAGGATTACTGTTGGAGTGTATGAGAGCTTTTGCTGCTATGCTCAGGCCTGTTTTCTTCTTGTATTTGGACGTTTGTTGGTGCAATAGTCTCAGGACTGAAAGGGGGAAGGGAGAAAGATACTCTACACTGCTTGAGAGAAATCTCTTACGTTAGTGTCACTTTCAACTCCCCTCAGATATATTTTCATTTTCAACTCCCCTCAGATATATTTTCATATATATATATATATATATTTTCACATTCCCCAAGTGAAGTCTGATATCAACTGCTCAGATGTAAAACTTGTGTGTGGTCTGCCTCTTCGTTCTGGCTTATTTATTTCCATTGTACTGCCACCTAAATTTAACTTAAATTACCATATTAATACTTAGCCTTCTGAATCTTTTAAGCCATTCATAGTAGTTTCATAACAGTATATCTCACTCAGCTTTCAGTGCAATTCCCTCTCTATCACACCATCTTAATGAGATGAGGGATAGTTCTCCTAGCTTAACTTTTTGCATCATGCCCTGTAAGATACTCTTTGTTCCTGACATGTGAAGGTACCTCAGGATGCTATCCTCGAAGCCTTTGCTTTCCTTTTTGCCGTGCTCTTATTGTGTGTGTCTGTGCATTAAATTTTATGCTCTGCCAAATTTTAGCCTGGAGTGACAGCAGAGAAATGAGTATTATAATGAAAGTGCTGACAAACCCCTAGCTGTAATGACGTGGATGGCACAGCTATCATTTGAGTTTGCTGTGTTCTTTACTTTAAATCTTTAATGCTATTTTCATCTTTTATCCTGTGTTGAGCGGTGGGATTACTCGAGTGGTTTATGGCTTAGAATTTGTGCATTAAAGTCAGTTGTTCAGTGGGGTGGAAGGACTCCGCTCTGGGGGCAACCTTCTTCACTTTAGAGTTGTGGAAAAGTTTAAGGAACACTTTGTGAGATGTTGGATACTGCATCACCCTTCCTGCACTGACATCAACTTTGCCCCCTGTGACCACTCACTCTAAGGACACCTTATTTAATATACCTCTGACCAAGGAAAGGTGGAAGAAACAGGCATTTTGTATTGTTAAGGGGAAAAAGAATGAAGCCTTAAGAATGAGAAAATTTAGCTCATAGTAGAGAAGTATTAGTTTATGATGGAGGCATTAATATTTTAGCCTGTAAGTCAGTTGAAGCAGGATGTCTGCATTGCTGTGTGTATGGATGCTGTCCAAACATTCCTGACATTACCACAGCACAAATAATGCATGGACTAGATCCGAATCCTTGCTGACTGCCCACTGTCTGCAGGTAGCTGGTACGGCTGCAATGGAAGTAATGACCCTGTGGAGTCATTACCTGATTTCAGTGAAAGGAGAAACAAATTTTCAAGAGGGTTTTTGGGTTAGATCTCTAGCTTTTCTAAAATGGCAGAGGTCCTTTCGTCATGAATATTCCCTGCTATTTTATAATAGACAAGGATTTGCCTTGGGGCAGTATCTGCTTGATTCCAGTTGGATGCAATTACTGTGTGGGTGAATGTGTGGCTCTTGCTGTACCATGTGACCCAATAATGCTAAAGAAGAGGGGAACTATAATCCCTTTAGCTCCATCACATATCTTCCCATGGCGGCTGAGATTAACACTGTATTAATTTGAACAAAATACATATAGTATGCATATATTAAAGAAGATAAAACAAGATGTGTGTGCAGAGGGATGTTAACAGCCTGCGGACATTTACTGACATGAGCCTCATGAAGCTCAGCCCCATTTCCCCACTGGGGAAATGAAATACTCATCTGTGGACATGGAAAAAAACTTGACTGGGCAAAGCCATGAGCAGCCTGCCATCAGTTGGTCCTGCTCTATGCAGGGGTTGGACCAGGTGACCTTCAGAGGGCTTTTCCAGCCAACACCGTTCTGTGAATCTAGTCTGTTAAAGGAAAGAACAGTCCTGAAATCATTGTCCTTTGTTTTGTGAATCTGGATGAAATACCGAACCAGTGGGTGCTTAGACCTGCCTAGAGCGCGATGAATAGCTCTGGTGGGATCACTGAAGGAAGACCCTTCAAGTGTGTTATACCAGCAACACATTGCTGTCAGCAGGGCTGGTGTACAAGCTTTGATTGGAACCCCTGTGCTTACCTGTCACTGTGGGATCTCTATTTCTCTCCCTCTTTATGATGATCACCTAATCAAAATTCTTATGCCTCAGGAATTCACCTACTTCGTCTGAAATCATCCCACTTTTCCTTTGCTTTAGTGTACGGAAATTATGTTGATTCACAGAGAAGAGATTGCTGTGCATCATACCTGCCTTCGCTCTCATTTTCTTTTCTGCTTTTCACGTCTGACAGCGTTATCTTGCAGGCCTTGCACCCACCTCCCAGTTCTCTGGGGTATGATTTGGCTGCTCTGGGGAACGCTGCTGCAAGCTGCTTTCCATAAGAAACAGCACAGATACTTCAGATCGTTGTCTCCCTTGGTCTTTCACGATTTCACTACCTGAAGAAGGCAGGCAGACACGCTGCCTATACGACTGGGTGTAACACCTGCCTTCTTGAGCTGACAACTGCCACCAGTTATTCATTAATAGTCTTCTGAGGGACAATGCTACTGACAGCAAGAACAGCGGCAGTGGGGGTGATATCATGCTTTTCTGAGTCAGGTTTGATTCAGGAAGGTAAAAAATCATCATCAGAAGCTTCTGAGAATCAGAATTGCAAAATAGATGATACCAGCTTTCTCTGGATTATGTCTGACTCTTCAGCTAAAAGAGTTTTCTTTATTTCTGGGATCTTCATTGTCAACATTCTCCTGGTCATAAAGGATATGAGGACAACAAAATGTGAAAAAGATCCAAGAAACCTGCTTCCTTTATTTGCTTTACTATCACTGTGCTCCGGAGCAGATCACAGCAGATGAAGGAAAGTCAGAACTTCAGAGGTTTTATTCTTACCCCAGACTTGGAATTGCAACAATACTTGTTTCATGTCTCATTGTCTCATCTTCCCCCCACATAAAATGCAGATTTTCTAAATTTATATCAAAAAGGAGAATTAGAAGCTTAATCCATTCATCTTTGTAAAGTATTTTGAAATCTTTAGAAGAAGACACGTGAGTCCAAAGCTTTGCTGGTTGGGAGCCTGCTGTGCTGGGTGGGAATGGTCATAAAATCCAGGTGCGTTCTTTGTGAATGCTTTTCTGGACTTTTGTTTTGCAGTGTGACATAAAGAGTTAATAAATAAATCTTGACAGAAATGCAGTTATACAGCACCTCCAGGACACGTACATGATGATCTCAGCAACTCCTGGGTTGGGAAGGTATAAGTACAGGAGACAGATACCTATTTTTTCCTAAGTGTACAATCAAAGTTATGCAATGTTTAGTAAGACTTGAGTGTTAAGCATTATTCTGATTTCATTATGATTGCTCTTTGAGGCACAAGTATGAGCTGAAGTATGAAAAATACTGTTCTGTTGAGTATCTAGTAAACTTTGAGAAAACTTTCACAAACACCAGCATAACTGTGTGTAATATATTCTGGGTTTTTGTCCTTTGTACCACTTTTCCAAATAGCTTATGAGCAGTCCAATGTATCAAGTCAAGCTTTAGAAAACCAATTTATATATATATATATATTCTGCCCAAGAAGCCACACAATTTTTCATCCCTGAATACAGAGGCAATAGTTGACACTAGGACATTCTGGTATATATGGCAACACATAAACCCCTTGTCATGGTTGGTTCATACCCACACTGTGCATGTGGCTTAGCCAGCCAGCCATGGAAAGAAATGCCCTGCCCAGAGACAGGCAGGTACGTGGGTGTGCTCTCAGCCACCTCTACCCAGTGACCTCTGCCCGGCAGCCTTCTTTTCACTGGATGCTATGAAAAAACTTGAACTACATTTTCAGAGGGACTTCTGGCAGAGACCTGCAGGAGACAACAGCCCCTTCAGCTGATCCCCTGTCTTGGGGCTCACTCACCAACTTTATTTAAGTGCTGATAAAACTTGTCCTAACTAGTTTGGCTTGTTTACCTTTTCCCCACTGAAACGTAGGTATTACATCATCACCAAGTCTGCATTCTATTCTGAGAATTACTTTCCTGCAGATTTCCCTATGAAGAACCAGCATCTATCTTGCGGGGAGAAAAGAAGTGTGTAGATGTCTGACACATTACATTTTCTTCTATATTTACACTTCGTTCGTGTACAGCGAGAGGCTAAAAGTTGTCAAGGATATTTGTTGCTTGTCACTCTTATTTGTGCATGAGCATACACATACAGCCTTATGCGGAGACATGGAAACCCAGAATTTTAAAACAGTAAGGAAAGGTTTTATATCCCTGTTTATCCTCTAGGCACTGTGCTCTCACTTCTCTTTTGATGCTGAGAGGAAAGAGGCTTATTAAAGGGCTGGCTCAATAGACTTGTTAAAAGATTTTCTTTACAATAAAAGAAAAAAAACCCTTCCTTGAAATGCCATCATTGAATGAAATTACATCACTGATTTAGTCTTTATTTTCCAAATGACTAAGCATCTCATTTTTATACAGAATAAATATTCTTGTCAAGAAAAATTGGTCACAGTTCAGAGGTTTTCTAACAAGACATCAGCTGCATCATTAATATGGCTTTCCTCTCCAAACCGAGCATCAGCTTATATGAGACAGAAGTGATATGCTGAGCTCCACATTCTTCCCCCCTCTCTGATCTGCATATCGTGCTCCATCGTTGTGCTACGTGAATTCTCTTGTGACCCAACTTACAAATATCTGTTGACAAATATCTGTTTTATTTCTCTGTGGAACTTTTCCTTACTATTGTATGTTAATGGCTGGACGTACAAATATACTCCATAAGCAGCCAGTGACAGAAAAGATTATTTTATACATTAATTTTTACACCCAGATGACCTCTCAGTGCCATTGTTCGTGGTGATGGGTTGTGGTCACTCTGCTGCTGAAGTGAGAGTCAGTTAGTCTCCTGAGAGCTATAATTCTTTAAGAGTCTAGCATTTTCTTGATTATGAACAACAACTTTATTCAGGTCAGGCAATAATTTCATCAGCTGAGTTCAAAAACCATCTCACGGAGCATTTTGAGACATTCCTCTGGGGCAGTTAAGAACTTTCATTCCTCTGACTGCTGCACAGCTTTGCACACTGTATTTCCCTTTCAGACTGATGTGCAGGATGAGCCCGAAGTCAAATGCCCACTGGGTATTTCAGCTTATTTCTTAACCCAGTTCAGAATGAGGATAAATGAAAATGGCCATTTCTGCAACTGGCTTCACTGGTGTCCGAGCTAAGCATAAGTTTCTGCATGAGCTCCTAGTCAAGACAAAACCCGGTAGGGGCTGTACTAAGCAAGACCATTTAGTTTCTTCAATAAAGCCGTCTCTTCACGGGCATGAAGCAATGTTCACAGAACCAAATGGAAGAAATAATTTTCTTGTGATAACTAAGCACCAAAATTACACCACCCCCTGCCTCAAAATGCAAATTGTACCTGCTGTTGTGAATGCAATTTGAGAAATGACTTCACAAAGAGCCACAATGACTAGAGGGGAGTTGAGGGGCAGGACAAATAGAAAAATAGTTAATTAACATTTCTGAAACCATTTCGTTGGTAATAAAAGTTAATTCATCTATGTGCCTTTAGCTGGGGGACATTTTTCTGTTGAGATTTGGCTACACAATAATCTGGATTATTATCCGTCATTGTCCTTTACCCTCAGTAATGTCAAATACATGCAAACTGAATGAGAATCTTGTTTATTGTGAGAAAGGGTAGAAAAGGAGGAGGGAAAACATAGACAGCATCTACTTTAAAAGTCCTCTATAACTATTAGATACTCACAATAGATACTAATTAACAGCTGATGGAGAATTTAAACCCTACAATTTTGAGTTAATTCCCAGATGTAAAGAACTGCAGTGAATAGGAAACAACTGATGATGTATCCTGATTACAGAGATTGCTTGTTGGGACATCCCTGTGTTTGAAAGAAGTAAAAAATGCAGCCACAACAATTCAGAAATTGCAGGGATAAAGGGCTGATCAGCCTTATTTTGGCATCCACTTCATTAACCCTATTCACACCATATGACTCTACCATAACTGAAACTACATTTTGGAGGAAGGAGCATTCATTGTGTGTAAAACTGTCAGAAAGAGACTCTTAAGGTGCTAAAGGAACAGCTTAGTAAGATTTTATTCTTCCTGTGCATATTTAACTGCTTTCTGTCCAATCTTATTTCTAAGGTTTTATTACTTCAGTTTTCAGTCCTAAATAACATTTATGAAGATGTGATGGGAAGTTCAGTAGTTGCTTCTTTTTCCAGATTTTTAATGGATTTGTTCAGGGAAAAGCTTTTTTTAAAAGATACCTTCAGGGAAATGTCTTCTACTTTCTCTGCAAATGTGTATTGCTATGATCACTAAAATGTGAGTTAGGAAATGAGAGTAGGCAGTAGCAGATGAGGTACCATTACTGCTGATATGGGAACTGGGAAAAGATGTGATCACAAAGCGACAATTCCCTACTTTTTGGAAGTCTAATCACTGTATTCTTCTGGCTGTTGTAGTTTCAGGACTAAAGTGAATTCAAGGCATGTCGTATATAAAGAAGGTGTTTGTAGACAGTTTTGCACTCAGTGTGTGGTCCTAATTTTGGTAAAAATATAATTTTGAATACTATTTTAAGAAAAGGATAGTATGTACAATACACAGTGTGTCATCTTTTAAGGATCAGTTTACCTTAGCACAGCATGAATGTGCACAGATATGTATCTCCAGCACTGCGAGCGAAGTGGCCAATTTAAGCCCATGATAGCAGAACCTCCCAGCCCTCCACCATGTGATATCTTTCCCTCTCTTTCAATGCATTTTTAATTGTAACTCCTGCTGCCTCCGCATCACTGGTGGAGGCAGTCTCCTGCAAAGTTATTAGCCATACCTTTCGCTGCAGGCACCTGCAAAAATCCCATTCATATCCTCAATTTGAGAGCAGGGAACAAATTACTTCCGAGGCACCTGCCCCGAAAGAATTAGGCAATCATTATGGTAAATGATGATGGAGAAGAACTTTAAAAACCATCTTTTAAAAACAGGAGACAGAGTAAATAAAGTACAGCGCAGGACAGATACTCTATAAACAAATCGCACATGAATAAAGTACGAACTTGTAAATCTACCAGTGTCAAATAGGAGTTTGTAACAGGCTGCCAGCCCACCAGGAAGGAAAGCTTACCCAGCTGGAGAGTCGGAGAGAAAGCTGTGAAGCAGTTCTGCACCTTCTAGAAGGAAACCTCTCCATCAATGGTAACTGAGCCTGAGAGAAACACCATCTCACAGCAAAGCTCTCCGTATCTTCTCACGAATGTAGAGTTACTTTAACCTAGCAGGGCACACAGGTACATGTGTTTTGTCATTCGCAGTCAGGCTCGTTTATGCTAACACTGCTAATTCTTTCCCTTCTTGCCTGCGATTCTTTGTAGCTGTTCTACTTTCTGCTAGCTTAGCGGAACGACATGATGTCTGGCTGAGACCTGTCCTTCCCGTAGATCCTCGCGCTGTGCGTTCAACATACATGTTTAAATCACTCTGAGTAGCTTCTTCTGCTGTCTTGTATGCTTGGCTTGTTTAACGGGTAACTGTTGTCATACCACAGTTTCACAAGCTGTGAAAAATATTTGATCACTTAGCTGAACTAAAATGATTAAATGTAAAGCTGAAAAATTTAATTGCGTCTTTGTAGGAGGAGCTCTGGTTAAGAGCTGACTCCCTTCTTTGGATTCTTTCTGGTTTTGAATACTTCCTGTAAAATTACATAAAGTCTAGGCTTTGTGCTTTCTGGAGGATAAATATGTCCACTTGGAACAAAACATAAGGCTTCTGTTGAGATACTGATACATTAATATAATGCAAAGGAAGGTCTGTGCATCTATTGGACTTCTATTGCATTTCCTATACTGATCTATAAAGAAAAGAATTTTCATTTTCCTGCTTCAATTAATGACATTACTGAGTTTATTTATTTTTTTTTTAAACTCAAAGCACAAATCAAAGGAATTCATGTTCAGCATAGAGGAGAAACGTCAGTGTCTGTTATACAAATGCCACAATCCTACCTACCCACTAACACTCTTGCCTCTCTGCAGTAATTACTTTTGAATGTGTGGAGATAGATGAACCATTAATTTGTGCCTTTGGAAGATGCTGAAAGAACGATCTTCACTTAACTGTGATTCTACATGACAGTATATGAAGTATAGAGCTGTAGATTTTGAACCCATGAGAGACCATTGTGGCTGTCTATTTCGATCTATGTAATTTTATAAATGAATCATTGTATCACATCCAACAGCTACAGCTGAGAGAGAACCGAGCGTTTAGAAAAATATCCGAGTTTGCTATGAACGTTTTCAGTGAAGCCAAGTCCTTTGCAGGCCCACAGAACACACCTTCTTCACAAGGCACATCAGGCAATTTTTCACACACTGCACACCACACTGCTGTTTTCATCCTCTTTTAAGAATCAAAAGGACAGGTCAAATACCATAGAGAAGTCTAAATAGAATACATTAATGAAGTTATTTTATCAAAACATTCAGTCTCAAAAGAAAAAAGTGGCAAGGCCTTCTGAGAGGTTAATTTTCCATTGCCCTACGCTGACTTGCATGAATTATACTACCTCCCTTTAATTTTTTCTTACTTAAAAATGCCAGTGCTCGCTTTTCTATTACTTTGCACAGGATCACTGTCAGGCTGACAGACCTATAATTACCTTGGTCCTTCCATTTTATCTGTCCAAATTTGGCACAATTCAATGTTTTTTCTGTCCAGATGAATTTTAGTATTCTCCTTCCAAGCGAGGAAATTGTCCTTGGAATTTTAAAAAATAACAACTGACACTGTATTGTTCAGATCATGAGCCCACCAGCATGTGTCATTGAGATATGAAACTGCTTTCTAAATGATTAAGCTTTTTATCTAAAAAGACCCAACACCTGTAGCAGTGGAGGACAACTTAAAATATGATACTTTTTTTTAAGAATTAACTTCACTGGAATAAGAATGTGAATACTTATTCTCTGAAGTGTTTAATTCAGTGGTCATTGAACATAGGGTGACTTTGAAGCACTGGAATTTCTACACATGGACTTGCAAGTTGGGATGATACGTGGTATTACAGCTTAAAGATTTATAGAAGTTATCTATAGGTCATATGATGACAAGTTAAAACAGAGAAGGACCATCTTGCTAATTATTAAGTAAAGCACAAGAGCAAACCAATCTTCTGTAGAAATCAAGATATCATGTTTTGATCATGAGTTCAGAATGGTCCTGCAAGAGAACATTCCTGTTTACCAAAGCACTGCACTACATTTTTAAATATTGAAGAAGTAAAAGACACTTGAGGGCTTCTCTGGAGTGGCCACAGTCAGTCTTTCTTTGTTGCAGACACACAAAGTCAAATGTTAGTTTTTAGTAATGCCTAAAGTAACTATATCCTCACGGGGACTGAATAAATTCTGTACGTTACTAAGGCTTTGTAAAAGAAAAAGGAAAAAAAAATGTTTAGGAACCTTTTTTAAATTAATATGCACGTCTCTTAGATTTCTCTGTAGACTTCCAGAGATTTACTACTGTAATGCTTTACATCCCGTACTATATAGTAGATGATGATTAAAAGTAAGCTCTAATGTTTCTCCTGGCTGCAACTTCATCGCCAAAACACCATGATTTGAAGGCTGTTTTGCCATGAAAAAGTATTACACTACTCAAAACAATGTACTTTCCTGAAGATTTGTTGGTTTGTCTTTACAAATTTGATTCCATATACATTCATTTTATTTCAGTGCCCATTTTAATGGCTTCAAATTACTGTAAGCTACTTCAATAGTATTGCATATATTTTCACAGTTTTACTCTGTTATAGAGGTATTTAACTTTTTCCTTCTCCTTGTCCATGAAAGATTGCTTAATAACAAAATGTGCCATTTTCATCTATTTAGATAATAAAATTTGCAATGGTTTATTTTATTTACAACTAGTTTTAATAGTGATTCTATTGCAAACCATGGGTTCAATGTATGTTTTATAGTGTGTAGAATCTATTGACAAGTCTTATGCAACAGATTCTTTGATAAGACTACCAAAAATATGGATCTGAATTCTGCCTGCTTGTATGCTGATTTGATTACATTGCCACTGACTTGGTGTCCAACATCAGTAATTTTCTTCCATTTAATCTCCATGACATTGCTGGAATAGTTTCTGCAGCAAGAAATTAGGTCCTGATGCTATAGAAATTAAGAGCTCCCCCTGGTTTCAGTAACTCCATGATTTTATCCTAAATGCATAACCTTTCCTAATATGGATAAAATCAATATGAAGCAATGAAGGTTACTGTTTTGGGGTGCCCACAAATAATCAGGCTGATTGCAGTTAAAATTCAGCCTACAGACAATTAGTGTTGTGCTTAGATGGGATGCAAGGCTACCTAGACCTTATTCCTTGGTTCCATCAGCACGTGCCTAAAGCTTTGTGCTGGCTGTCATTGCGAGGGTGAATTTTGGCCTGATGGAATAGATGTCTGCAGTAGCGTTTTGCCTACTTGCTCCAGCAAAACACTTGGCTCCAAGGTCTGCGTTGCCTGTGATTGCTCTGTAAAGCAATTAGCTAACTAGCCTTGTTCTTAAAGCTACGCTGACATCAGCAGTAATGGTGGCGGCCAAAGAGTTTTGGCATGAATCTCTTTAATGTATTAATGTCATCAAATAGAGCATCCATAGTAGTTTCAGTACAGCCCGAAACACGGGACAGCGTAGGCTGTTAGGGAAAGGTCAATAAGTGGGAAAGAAGCATACCCACAGACATTTAGCTTAAGCAGAATTCAGTGCCATAAAGGTGAAAAACCCACAAGGTTGTTGAATGGGCATTTAGAAAGACAGGTATCTAGAGAGAAAAAGAAATGCAAAATGCACAGTGCTGAGTTTAGTGTGCAAAATCTGCGCAGAAGTGTTCTGAATCTGATGAAGAGAGTAGTTGGATAAAAGGCATGTTGCAGCCTATTTTGGCAGTTCTTAGGCTTTGGGCATCAGTTCATAACCCCTTCACAGCAGAAAATGTGTTAATTAATCAAAGAAACTAAACAGTGTTACTGCAAACTCAGGTGTAGAGAAGCCAAGAAGGCACTAGCGTCTCTCTTTTCCTGTGTTTAACTAAAGTACTTGATACAAAAGGTTTAATTGAACTAATTTTAAGTTACAACAAAATATTACATGCTTTAATTTTGTCTGATAATATCTTTTGAATCTAAGAGGGTTGGTGAGTTCCTTCCTTCATGCTGCTAAATCTAGGGCCAGTGATTTGATGCAGGGTGGGCCTGCTGACCTTTTATACAAAGAGCTGGTAGAATATACCTGGTAAATACCCTGTTGTGAAGCTCTTCCAGCTTTGGAGTTATTTTACAGTGCTGAAATGGGGCTCATGACTGATCCTGAAATACCCATTCTTTCAGAGCTGCCATCAGCCTCTCATAAAATCAATCGTAAGGTTTCCCTGCCATGTGAATATGGGCGCTGCATCTCTCCCATGGTTCTGCCAAAGTAGAGAGACACTTGTTTCTGTGAAAAAACAAGGACAGAAACTCGGGGGAGGTTGTAGTCTGTTGTCTCAGGTTGACTTCACTTCAAAGTAGCGGAAAATGAAGTTGCAAACACGCTGCATTTGCAAAGGCTGTCCTGTTGTGGATTGCCATGGAACACTTTTTATTTCTTCCTAATGATACACATGGTTACCGATCTCCTGCTTTAATGTTGGTAGGATAACTTCAGCCACTCAGGTTATCATGAGTCATCTCTGCTTTCCTAGCTCTTTCAGATGTGGTTTCTGAAGCCTGGAGTAACATTCACTTATTTTTGTGTTCATCTTGAGCTCTTTCTGCAAAATCCCAGTTAAAGGGTCACTGTTGTTTGAAATTTTCTTTCAAGTATATTTGTCACAAATAATCTAGCCTCACAGCTTCTCTGTATTATTGTTTACTCTAGATGGTACAAAGGTTAGTTCTTATTTTATTGCTCTTAACATCTTATTTCCAGTGTCCTCCTCTGGAAGTTGTGTTCTCTTTTCTGGCTTTTCACTTCTCTTTACTGCATGGGAATAGAAACGTGCATTTACATTTCTAGGTTTATCTCGTCGCGTTGTTAAGTCCTCCCAGGCACAGGTTCTGAGAGCAGCTCAGTAGCTAATTCCTTGTTGATCTTCGCATCACTTAAATATTTTGAGATCCTTTATTGTTTTTCTTCCCTTTCTGAGCAATCTTCTCACTTTGTCAATTCTGGCAGCCTTTAACAGTGCTGTTGTTGGGTTTGGGATTTTTTTACAGCCTTTCAGTTTCAGTTCATAATTCTCTTAATCCTCTACAGATATCACATTCTTATATATGTCATATGCCCTCTATTTTCCCTGAAGAGCTCTCCTGACATTCTTAGTCATCCACATCAGTCTTATCCTTCTTTTATGCCTAGAATAGCCGATCTTGCTCATGCTCTCATAATCCCTTGACCTCCCTCCCTTGCCCCATCTCCTGTTTTGTTCATTATTTAGCACTGGATGGGGCTGGATTGAAAGAAATACCAGATCTCATGGAAGTCGATGATATTGAAGTGTCTGCCTATTTAGGGGAAGCATTGATGTGTAGCTTCAGTGGTTCTGAGTCAGCCTTTGCCCCAGGCCACTGCCGCATTGCTGGCTCATTTGAACAGCAGAGAAGGTGGTGCTTGGTGATGCAACAGGCACAGACTGAATAGACACAGATTTTGCTTGCCAAAACATAAATCTGTATACAGGCAGGATGCTTGGGCAGAGGTAAAAAATAAACTTCAATTGCTGTGTTTGTCAGATAACGTGCTGAATTTCTAGGAAGCCAGAAAAGTCCTTCTGTAGAGTATTTCAGCCAACGCACTACGCATACACGGCATCTGGTTTTACAGTGGGTACCTATGCATCAGAGGCAAGATCAAATCCATTACCTATACACGTACGCCAACCCCAAACCTTTGTATTTGGATATAATTTGTGTTTCTGATGAAGTTATGACATTGCAATATTGTGTCTGAAAACAGAATTAGAATCGAAGGATGGAGAAAAGGAATATTTCACATGGGTTTACAGCGTAGACTATGTGACAAAAATCCAGCCTACAGAAGAAGCGTTCCTGTCTATTTTTATATAGCTTGATTCCCCGTGTTTTCTAAGTAGTTTAAAAGCTTATTATTCTGAAAAATAGGTTCACAACAACCCTTTTTTGAAGTCTCTATTACATTTGCTCTCCCCATGGTTCTGAAGCTGTACCTGCCAGGCATCGCAACACTGTGCCTCCCTGCCATCAGCGAGGGAGATTGTCATGTCCCATGATAAAAACCTACTCCCAGAGTGCGTGTTCACGTGTGGGCACACGTCCGTTGTGTGTACCTCAGTGCCTGCCTGCAGCGTGTTTCCAGGTGAGACTTGCTGTTCAAGAACACGGCTAGCAGGAAAGTCAGCATTAGCCTTCTTTTCTTCTCTCAGATACTAAAAGTAATAAAACATCTGCAGTCTTTTTTTTTTTTTTTTTCATGTTGTCAAAACTGCCTGAAGTATTTAGGCTCTTTTTCCTCCTTTGCACTTGGAAAGAAAATATTCGACTACAATTTGTTCTTCAATTAGAACTGCTCTGTGGAGGGATGGCACTGATGGAAAGAGGCACTTTGCAGATGTCTTTACATTCTGGCAATCTAGGACTACATCTAGGGGCCAGTCTAATATCTGACATACATTAATGTACCTTGGAGACTCTTCACGTATATGCCTGACTGCTAAGAAACTGTACCATTACCCAGGGATCTCCTTGGCAAAGGTCACAATCGTTTGTATTTCCATTGAGAACAGCATGTCCTGAGGGCTAAAGCAGTTCTGAGATTCCTTTGAGACATCAAAACTTCAAAAATAGCAATGGTTGAGATAAAGTCTTTGCTATTAATTTTTCAATAATTGTGTTTGGTTCTTTGAACTTTGTTTAAACCTTGAATATTGTATTGAAATTGTGCTGTAATTGATGGGAGACTCTGTGACATGCGAGGTATCGCTGTAACATGCCCATGCTGTGTTTGTATGTAATTGATGGGAGACTCTGTGACATGCGAGGTATCGCTGTAACATGCCCATGCTGTGTTTGTGCTGTAATTGATGGGAGACTCTGTGACATACGAGGTACTGCTGTAACATGCCCATGCTGTGTGACTTTTGAATGGGATCTTGTATGCGTAGGGCACACATGTTTTCTATAGCTAGGCACCTATATTAGCTATATCAGCTCTCAGGGGGCACACTCGGCATCATTTCTCTCTCATCAAGTATTGTTTTACCCACTGTATGGTACACAAAGTAGGTCAAAATGTGCTACAGCCAAGCAGAGCCCTGAAACCTAAATCAACTTAATCTAAATTGAATTTCTAAGTGAAATTCACCATTTGGTTTGTTTACAATTTTCTAAATTCAGTGTGAGACAAGAGGAAGCAATCTGTATCTTTCAAGAATTAAAATATGTCCATAAATAAGCTCAATCACTGGCCTTTGTACAGAACAGAACAACCCTCTCCCCCCTGCCGTAAATCAGCTACAAGCTGAAAATAAACATTGAGGTTTTACTCTATGTTGTTGTCTGTTTGTTGTGGTGTTTCGGGTTTTTTTTTAAAACTCTGTATTTACATGGAACAGCAAACACAGATTATGCCTTAGTAATTTTTATGGCTTTGGCATCTGTCCCTTTGCTTTTATTCACATATTTTCATGGCCATAATCTCTAGTTTCTTATTTGATGATGCAAACCTTTCAGATGCAGAAATGGATAAAACTCTTGCCGAGTCCAGTGAGAGTCATTTTCAGGACTAATCCTTTTATTTGACAGGAAATAAAGACCCCAGGCCAAAAAAAAAAACAAACCAAAAACAAACCACAAAAACCCACAAAAAAAACCCAAACAACACCAAAACCACAACCCACCAAACCAAAACCCAAAAAGCATCATGCATATTCTGTGACTGAAGATACTAGTGTCCAGTGTTTTCATAGCTAGGTTTCTGCATAAAGAAATACTTGGAGAATTGCTCTACAGTAGCAAACTGGAAAAGCCCCAGGACATAATCTACCTGAGCCTAAGTTTTGTCTTGCATGTATAATAGAGCTTTATTGTGTTTGAAATTGCAGAGTATGTTGACAGGTCTGTCAGCTCTCTCAAGCAGATATCCATAATGGGATACACCCCCTTATGTGTATGTTGAGAAATGGTACCCTACACTGAATCATAGAATCATAGACATAGAATGGTTTGGGTTGGAAGGGACCCATTGAGATGCCAGTTGCATGGTCACTGAAAGGAGCTTTACACATAAGTTCAAAGCTGTAAGTGAACTGCATCCACAAGCCAACTGCGTGAGGCAGGTGATTACGGGATATTGAGATTTGGCTGCGCTCACTGATTCTCAATTAGTTTCAAGGGCATGTAGAAGAAAGCAAAAGTGTGACAGAATTTGTTAGTTGTTTCAGAAGAATTAATATGATGCAAAACTGGAATACGTCCATTAAATTAAACACATCAGAGCACATCATCATTTGACGTGCTTGGGCAGTGGTGTCTCTGAGGAAAACACAACCCCCAAACCCTCTAAGTAACAAACCGTACCCCACAAACACCTTTTTGATAATTGCACTTGCCAGCTGAAAAACTTAAAGAGTCCATTGTGTCCGGAAGAAATGTTGTTATTTGCAGCTACTCTGTTACTGATTGAAAGCTCCTCTGTTGCCTTGTCTACTCCTGGTGTGATCCCTCCGCGTTTTTCTGTAGGGATTTGTTTCCCTAGTCTATTAAGCTGGTCTTTGTGTTGTCAAGAGCTACACAGTGAGGTCTTACGATATGAAAGGATATTTACTTTGCTTCCTTATTTATGCTTCTGTCCTTTCAAACTCTTTCAACCCCAGAGAAAGCACAGTTGTCAGAAATTCGACCCAACACGGTTCTGTGTTTTGTTGCATGTAACCAAAAAGCCAGGGAGAAGGATTTTTGGTAGGGTAGCAATCTTGGTATCCTACAGGATTCAGGGAGACAGAGAAAGGAGTTTTTGAACAATATGCAACTCGTAGATGTGTTAGGTACCCATAAAACCTAAGACTAAACATATGTACGAGATGTTCATGTTAAAGCCAAAGATGTGAGCTTTACCTGACAGTCCCTCTTCTACCTGGCGAGGCACCTCAAAAATGATTGTTGTAGCGACTGTTGAGATTATACCACAATTTCTAAAGTATTTAATGACTGTAATCCTTTACTTGTGTGAACGATGCAGCTCATTGGGTCTACTTGTAAGAATGTCAGATTTTAAAGAAAAAAGGTTTTAAAAGCTCGCTCCGGGTCTGAAAACCTAGACTTGCATTTCACATCAGTAGCATTTTCTGCTTTTTCCCCCCATTCTCTAACGCAGTTACTGCGCCTCCTCCCTCCTGCTGTAGGCCTGTGATTTTCTTATTCCCTGTGTCTCTGGTTTCAGTGTGGGGTGCTGACATCAACAGAGACATGGCTTTATTTTCTCCAGTAAGTACCAATTAGCACAGATAGAAAGCTTTACAGTTGTTGTTAGGTGCTACTTACACTAAAACCTGTTTGTGCTAACTGCTAGCCCTACTTACTGTGAAACAGGTATGGGCAAATCCTGCATGCCTGTGCTGCCATAGAATTTTGCCTTCCAGCAAAGTAAGTTTGGAATACAGTTTGTGCCATATCCATTGCTGAATACATCAATTAATTAATCAGATGAAAAGATAAATGTAAGTATTTCCTGTCGGTTTCTAGCTGTAAATGCAGGCTGTCTCGCACGCTACGTAGTGCGTATTCCTGTAAAAGGAAGAAAGGATCATGTGAAACTGTGTCATGATGCAGCTCCAGAATGAAGTAGGACGTTTCTTGACCTTGGTGTGCTCAGCCGTGCAGCTGTAGCCTCTGTCAAGAGCTGCTTTTGACAAGGAATGTCTCTCAGTCATCTAAAAAATCTATTTGGGAAATGTTCTGCAGAGAAATTTGCTAAACCCATGTTTCCTGTCTCTGGCAAGTGAGAAACATTTTCTGAACCCCAGGTAATGTGTTGTGTTTAGTAACTGGAGCAGAGACAGGTAAACTTGAGAATTTTATTTCACACTCTATTCTGCTATATGCTAAAACCCACAAATTTTACTTATTCCCTAATCTCTGAAAGTGTCAGTTTCTTAATATTTAATACAGAGCTAATGAATTGTACCTGTTCTGGCAAAAATACCAAATACCACGGCAGAACGAGTTGGTTTAAAAGTGCAAAGGAAGTTTATATTTCAAAGGATACGTTTGGGCTTTCACAGGAGAGGTTGAAAGGGCTTGGTAGGAAGGGAAGGACTCTTGCCCTAAAGCGTATTTTGACGCAGGCTGGGCTCCACTCGGGAGCGGTGCTTGGGCAGCACCTCGCGTGGCTCCCACAGGCTGTGGTGGGAGAAGCTCCCAGGGCTGGAATTCCCACTTTTCGCTGT
>NW_010233948.1:0-4791 GCF_000690775.1 Eurypyga helias | reverse complement strand
GCTGGTGCTGCCTGGCTCCTGTCTCCTGCCGTCGCCGTGGGAGAGCCCACACACAAACGTGTTCGCTTCTGTCTAAAATCTGTGCAGTTTTTAGTAGATTTCCAGCCTCCGGTGCGGGGTTTTTAAGCTCCACCGTCAGAACATCCTGCAGAAGCTGGAGTGTGGCTTGTATTTATAAAAGTTATTTGTTTGCATGAGGCACATGTGCTGCTACTGTGAGTCATCCGTCCATTTTACTGTGACATTTTCAAGCACAATTATGTGTAGTGGAATTTTTTTGGTAGCTGGCTATGTTGCCCATCTGTGAAATCATCATTCTACTGAGCACTAAAAATAGACATGAAACTCTTCAGAGAAAATTTTGAATCTACTTAAATGACAGTTTGAAATGTGTTCCTGCAGTCAACAGTTTAAATATTTTCTATCCTAAATATGGGTACTCTAAATTTAAGGTGATGTAGTCCTGCTGTCACCACTTCAGTTCACCTTGCTAGCACAGTGATACAGTTGGAAATAATTCCTGGCTAGGCACCCAGTGTGGTGCCCACCAAAGCCAACTCCCTTGGGCCTCATGTGACTAGGACTGGCACAGGCATCTAACAGTTCTGGGAGGTGGATAACACACAGGGTGGAAAGTATTTGTTAATAACGGGGCATCCATAAAAGTGTGAAGACAATCCATGACTGCAGATCGGAGGGGAACAGGGAGAAGATACAAAAAGAAGCCTACTAGGAAATGAAGCTTTGAGACAAAGCACAACAGAATATCCAGTAACATCTCCGTGGCTGTGTTTTCGGTCAAATAGCGAAAGCAAGTTAGTGAAAAGATATGGGAAACTGAAAATAGTGAAGAACTATAGCTAGGAGAGGAAACTGCTCGAAGAATACAAACTGTGTGCTGAGTAATAGCATCCTAATTGAAGCCACAGAAAGCCAAAGACTCTAATTAGTCAGGAAAACACATTTCATTACATTCTTAGTAATTTGTTTTGAAAAAATCCAACGGATTTTAAATTTAACAGATTTTCAGTATGTTCAGAGCAGTTTACACTGTTTATACTTGCATATAGAGATAATGAAAAATACAGTTTCAGAGACATATACGAGAAAGCATTTAATTCAAAACAATGTTTGCAGTTGGCTCTTACTGTCTGGGTACCACTATATAAAGCTCTGCTGAGAGGATGGAAAAAATAAATTAGGACTTCTGTTGAGTTGGTAAGCGTTACTGGAGACCATCACCCATTTATTTAACCCACAGGCAATTTGAAGCTGTAGCTTAGCCAAACAAACGAAAAGAACATTGTCTGTGCACCCCGCTGCCTTCCCGCCTTCTCACCCTCCTCCTTCCTCCCCCTCTCCCTCTCTCCCTCCCTGTTTCTGTACAAGTTTTCACAATGAGAGTTTTTTCATGGAATGTACAGCTAGATCTCAAGCTAGACTGAAGTAGTGTTACTCACTTCATTTACATTTGGCTTTCAAAAATCTGTAGTTTTGGTGAGCTTATATGCAAATGATAACATGGTTAGACCCCAGTGTGGTAGGTTTCTTGTAGCTTGAATGTTTTGTCAAGCACTAAACAGGAGAGAAGGAAATCAAAATTATGCTTAGTATTAGGACACTTTGCTCATGCAAATTAATAAAAACCAATTATGCAGAAACATAAAAGGCTATTCTTGCAGAGGGCAAATAAAAATTCAGTGTTATATCCTCTTGGAAGTGTTTTTACCTATTAAATCTCGAGCGTGGATAAGGTCAATAACATGGACAATTAGGCCTTCCTCTCATCATCTTCATTGTACAGTGGATTAATGTGTTTAAAATCCTTTTATGCACATTTTTATCTATTTTTGAGATCCCAGTTAATGGGTTTTCAGAAGTACGCACTTTTTATAGCTGCCCATATAAACTACATTCATGACAGCAAAGTGCTATTTTAAGTTCTTGAGAGAGTCACCATTACTGTACTGACATCAGGAGGATGATATTCACTGATCCGACATAAACAATATAGGGAGGTACTTAAATTGCATCATGGCCTTCTTTTAGATAAAAGTTCAAACATCTTCAGACTCCAACTGTAGCTCTACCTTACTTCAAATGAGATGAATGAAAACAGAAGTCTTTTGGGGGAAAAAAACTCAAACAATAAAAGGGTGCACCTGAGGATATATTCAAAATGGAAAGGGAATGCATAACATGGATGAGAATGAACCTGCCTGTCCTTGTTTGCAGCATAGCCATCTTTCTTTAAAATATTCCTCCCATGTATAAGGATAGTAATACTTTAGTATATATTAGCATACTAATAACTTCAGCTGGACTATTAGAATTAATAATGGATTAACCCGCCTGAGTGAGAATCCTGCCTTGTTAAGGACTAGGCTAGTTCTGTCACTTCCCATTTTTCATAAAATTACGTATTTGTTACGTAAGTTCCTCCCACATGCATTGCCAATTGGATTTGGTCTTTTTTCCTGCAATGAGCTGCCCCACGATATCGCTGTGCACTGCTCTACCCCTTCATAGTGGCTGAAGTTTTGGTTAAGTAGGTTTATCCTTCCGCACAACGTTCCAAAAGGCTTAATGGGCTCCCGCTCCTCTGATGTCCGCGAGAGGCTGCTGCTTTGGCCGCCTCTTTCCCCTACAGATAATATATCCCTGAAAAGCAATAAATGTTATTGAGGGGGAAATGACAGTAGTTTGTTGCAATTCTGCAGTAAATGTATGATAATATTAAAGGGGCTTGTCCCTGCTCTACCATTCTTTGCCATATAAAGGAAGTGCAGTGAATATGGGTACACAGAGGGTGTGGCAGATGAGGACATCCATATTCCCTTTGCCTCTGAACAATGGTTGGATCCATTTAACATGCCTTCAGTTAGGATGGTAGCTGGTACACATTCTAAGGCATCCCTGTAATGCTGGCATTTCATTCAGGAACGAGGAAATAATATCAAAGTGATATAAAAGCAAAGAGTGAAATAATTAGACACAAGTTTCTAGAAGAAGGAGGGAAAACAGACGGTTAGAGAAGAATTGATGGCTTCAGTAATTAACACTTTGGTGAGTAAACAGCATCAGTGTTCCTGAATGCTTTCCCAAAACTTTCTAAAAGGACTTGCATTTCTTTTTTTTTTTAACTAAATTTTGATTTTGGAAATATATTAGCTAACTTGATCTAGCAATAAAGGGCTGGTTAGCTTTTGAAATATGCAGAACTACGTGCTTACAGGTTTGGACCAACTGTAAAATATTTTTTCTCTGTGTCACGGTTTTATTGAGAAGCTCCTGAAGTTTGGTTTTGAGGAGTATTTAGTAGCTTCCAGTACATATTGCTATAGTCCCTTATGAGGACCAGGGCTTAGAAAACAGGCATTGTCAAAGTCAGAATTTAGTGAAACTGTTTGCAAGGGAAGCAGCCCTTTTCTATGGGATGCTTTCTGCTTATGGTAGATCCAGGCCTTGTTAGTGATGAATAGTGCCCCAGTGCTTCATTTCATGAGCCTCATTAAAAAATGATTTAGATACTCGAATCTAGATTTGCAAAGGTACTAGTGCGTAAGCAGGTTAGGCACTGACTCCTGCTGAGCATGCTAGGTGCCTACTTCCAGTGCCTGCAGTGGTTGTTAGGCAACTAGTCTTGATTTAGATACTTTTGAAAATGTACCAAGCAATTTTGACACCTAAATATCTGACTGTTTAGAAGTTCTAGAGACTTCCATGAGCATTTCAGGCAAGTACCTAAGTACGTAGTAGGCTGTTTTAATCTGGCAAAGCAGGCACTGTAATGACAGAAACCTGTGAAGAGGGTGTGGTACCTTCCCAATTAAACCAAACCAACAGATTGACTCTGAGTGCAACACCTGAGTCCAGCAGGTCAGGAGGTTATAAAAAACAAGTGCTGAAACTGAGATTAAGAACTGGTGTTGAGGTTTTCTCTTTTACTCAGCCTTACTGCTAATGGGTTTTTGCCTTCAACTTGAAAAGGCGACACCATAAAGGGATGGGCTCCACCTAACAGAGAGCTGCTTATAAGGCTGGAGGAAGGGTATTCTTCACCTGGTCCCTGGAGAATATCAGCAGTATTAAGGTTTTCTTGCTTTTCTTCTAATTACTGTCTGTAGTTGTTATTTATTATTAATTAGACGGAGATAGTTGTGGATGAAGGATGGCTAAATGAGCGGATAGGGACATGAATAAGTAGAGGAAAGGGGTAGTAGAGGTGGTTTTACTGAAATGTTTTCTTCACCAAATACCACCTTTGTTAAAGATGAAGGTTCAAAACCATCAGGTTTGATTGTGGCTTGTTCAAAACGAATTATTTCTAAAATAAATTAGAAAAATGTTAATTGCAGGGAAAATGAACTTTAATTTTGAAGTACCGGTTGTGTTTTGAATGTGTCTGTCTATAACCCTGGCTGTATTTCCTCAGTCCCTGGGATTGGGATGCTGCCCTGCAGTGAGGGAAGGCGGGTGGCCCCCTTAGCACACCTGCCGGCCCCTCCAGCCCCGGGAGGGGCACACAGGGCTTCTGTGGCCGCTTCAGGGCCAGTGGGCCAAAACCTAAATGATCATTCTCGAGTTCCGCAGTGAAAGGTGACGCCTAAATAGTGTTTTTCAAAGCCAATTTTACTGAAATTATTTATTTTGCAGATCTCAGGGTTAGCTCGAGGTGCGAATGACGGCATTGCAGCCGGTTAGGACGGGCAGGGCTGGAGCAGCAGTGGGTTTCCCCCGGGGCGAAGGGGGAGAGCGCGGGGCGTGGAGCGGAGCCCCGCGGGGCCGGGG
>NW_010233947.1:50290-71175 GCF_000690775.1 Eurypyga helias | reverse complement strand
AAAAAATGTTTAGTCTGAGATCCAGTTTGAGTGGCATAAACACAAAACTTGGACTTTTATACCTGATTCTCTTATGATAAATGACAGATTCCTATGTAGTGAATGAGGAACAGCAGATGTCTTTCAAAGCCTCCAGAAGGAGAACCTGTCTGTTTTTCTTAGCACCTAGGTGTGAATAGGCTGAAACTCAGCCTTTGTCCTGAGAACAAGCACCAGAGCAAGCTTGCAGCTTCTATGACCCTCTGTCACTCACAGGACTTTTTAACCCAGCATATTCTGGAGTGAGACTCCCAGGAAGAACCAAGATTTCCTCCTATTGAAGCGGAGATGGTTAAAGCAGACAGATGATGGCAGATGATACTTAACAGCTACAAGAGATCTCTGAACTTTAAAGATTCGTGAAGGAAGATTTAAAGAGAACTGAAAAAGGAGAAAAAAACCCCTTCAGAACAATGAATACTCATGCAGTTGGCCTGAAATATGAACAAGTACTTATCTATAGACCTGAAAGGTTGTGAAAAAAGACATACAATGCTTGCAAAATTCACATTGGTGCTCTTTTTAAGAACATGTTATGAAGCCCTTGTCCTACATGCTGAGTGAGAAGCACTGAAAATATTATCACAGCCTGGTTGTTTAGATGATGATCCAAGATGGATACTGAAATAGTTATGCTATCCTCTTAAAACATGAGATATGACAAGAGGTATCTCATAGGTAGATGTTAATGGGGATTCATTTTTATGTTTCCTTTAATTTTGCCGAGCATTTTCTTCCTATTTACCTGTGTTTTAACTCTTGCTCTTTCTCCAGAAAAAAACTGTCTAAAGTATCTTATTTCAAATTTTAAACTAAATTGTTTTTTAAATGTGTATTTTTTTGTGAGTTCTACACAAGGTGGATGCTGTCAGAGTCTTGCCGAATTGCAAATATTTCCTGGTTTTGAAATAGACTCTTCAGAACTGCATTGCTTCTTCTGATACTAATCGTGCACAAAGTCTAACTACTGTGTGGACAAAACATTTGTTTAATGGAGAGAGAAATTTTAGTCAATGAGCTTTCTTAAAAGAAGACAATAAAAAAAAAAAGAGAGAAAAACCTTACCACAGTTCCTCAAACAAGTATGAGCCTGATTCTCCATTCTTACATACCTCATCTGTAGTTTCATGAAAAATTGCCTTTATCAGCAAAGCTGGTTTAAGAAGCTTAGGTTGCTACCACCTTCAGCCAATTATTCTTACTCCTGCGCAGCCCTTTGACACTGCTTAGTTGTGCCAATACAATTGATTCGGGGTGTGTATTGTAAATGAAAGGGTCCAAGGTAGAAATAAAAATGAGAACAAGGACCAGTGAAATCTGACTCCATCACAGTCTGTGAGGGGCTCGGGTGCTGCATGGGTGCAGGTAATGCAGCATTGCTGGCGTGCATTGAATGATCGATTCCATGACATATGTACTTTGACGACAGAACGCTACGTTGAACGTTTCTGTGGTACCAGCAGTGACCCTGGCAGTTTGGCTTTTCCAATATCTGTCTATTCCAGGAATTAGCTTCCATAAAAGAGAAAAATCTACCATGACAGTCAAATGGTCTCTGCTTGAGAAAATGTTTTGTTCCTTTGAAATATGTTTTACATTTCAGCAAAATTTCAATGGAACATTAAACTTAAGGAGATTCACTTAGATTGCAGAAGCTGTGCTGTCTTTATGCATGAGTGTCAAGCAATAAAGCACATACACCCCCTGTGCATTCGCTTGGTAGGGGGCCCATGGAAACTGCCGCTTTCAATTCTATCTAATGTTTACACGCTAGGCAGTCTTCTTTCAGATATTGAGGGTGTCTTGTTCCTAATGTTCAGGCGTACTAAGCAATCCATCACATGGAACTGTCAGTGACATTTCTACCCCTTTTCTGGTTTTGTCATTACAGTGAGGAAATAAACATGAGAGCCCTGCTTTAGCTCTTCTTATTTTTTTTTTTTTTTCTCTGTTAAGGGATTATTCATTCACTTCTATCTGTAAAGACACGAATTACAAATGAATGCTGGTGCATTCAGTTTGTACCTAGACTCCCATAATTCACCTGATCTGTATCTGAATTTACAATGTGTTGGTACTTCAACATGCTTTAGGACAAAGCTTTTTCTTCCATTTATGTTTCCAAAAGAGTCCAGAAACGATTATTTTTCCTCTGTTCCTAGTGGCATGAAGATTATGATGAATGAAACCTCTTTACTGCTCTTTAGCCTAAATGGAAAAGGTATAAGGACATTGATTTCAGCTGTAAATAGAGCCTGCATGTACATTACTCACTATGAAAGATACTTAAAAGCAGTGCATGTTTCCTGCAATATTAGATCAGATGTGTATTTGTAACATATTAATGTTTATATCTAGATATTCCTGAAAAGCCACCAAAAGAAGAATTCTCTGATAATAACAGATGGACAAAAGACAGATGCATATCTCACTCATTTTGAGGTAGGAAAAATCAAGTTTCTGACTGGATTTAATCTAGAAAATGCCTCTTGAAACGGATGCAATTTGGAACAGATTCTAGAAGACATCAAAATATGCTCTTCAGGGCTGAAGTGTGGACAAGGGGGCACAAGTTGCTCAGAGGAGCAGCCCAGGTCATCTCCTTGGCTAACCAAAAAGAAGTAGAGCCTGCTAGGATGCTCTTTATGTTACTTTTCTAAAGACCTTGAGAGAGTTAAAGAGACAAAGATTTTTGCAGCTAGATGTAATAACCTTTATTAGTCCAATTGATATAATTATACAATCAAATAGACAAGTGTTAGACACACCTCAGGTCTAGTCCAGCTCACTTCATTATCACAGAAATTACCTTTAATTTAAGGAGGACTGGTGAAGAGAAATACCTCTCTAATTTTATCTGAACATATCACCTGGAAGTTGGAAGGGCAACTTTTCAAGAAAAATGTGCTATCTCATTTTTAACTCTGTAACTAGAATTGCAGAGATTATTCAAGTTTTTAATCTAACTTGGGTTTAAACAGCAGCAGAATTACAGTTTTGTTCTCTGTTTTTCTTTTGTAATTCCTTATAAATTCCTAATAATGTCTTTTTGACTGTGATGGATTTTTTCACTGAGCAATCCAAGAGCTTTTACCCTGAGAAAACAGGTAACTTAAAGACCCAAACTGTGTATGTGTTACCTTTTTTCTCCATTTGCATTGCTTTGCACTTAGTGACATTAAACTTACTTCATTCATTCAGCCAGTTTTGTGAGGTCTTCCTGTGAGCCTTTCCAATTACTTTCACTTTTGACTACACTGAGTAATATTTTTGGCATCAGCAATATTTTCCACATCACCATTCCATAGAATATCTCTTTTGATGAACATCACAAGTCCTACCTCAGGTCATTCAACCACATCAATGGCAATAACCTTCCACTGTGAAAACTATTTCTTGCCATCTTGTCATAGATCTCTCTCTTTATCCTGGAATTTGTCTAAAGCTTTTTCAGATCCAAAACCACAACACCAATTAGATCAAGGTTATCTACGTGCTTATTGTTTCTTTAAAGAACTGTAAAAGTTCTGTGAAGTACTATTTCCTTCTACAAGAGCCCTCTTTTCTGTCTTATTGCTCCATGTACTTTCATGTTTGTGCTAAAACTACCAAGTGTTTCTAGCAATTTGCAGACTACAGAATTCAAATGTACAGACATATAATTTCTCATGTCTTCCTGAATGATTAACTTTTAAAACTGTATCTTTTGTCAAATTCTATTCCTTTACTAATGGTGATTTTAATAATAAATTATATACTACAGTTAACAATTACACAATTTACTACTTGAGTTCCTCCAGAGCTCTTGAATGAATAACATATGGTACTGGAGATACTTTACTCTTCATTTTATTAATTTATTCTAAAACCTCTTCCACTGACACTTCAGTCTGAGACTGTTACAATGACTCATTTGTCATTGGAAAAGCTCCCTCTGACTTCCACCGTGAACATTGATGCAAAATACTCAGCTTTTCTGCTGTGGCCACATCTTTTCTGTTTGTTTTACATCTTGATCATCTCCTCAGCATGACAGGGGGAAATGTCTTGTCCTTGATCTGAAAGCTTTGAGCAACCTAGTCTAGTGGAAGGTGTCCCTGACCATGGCAGAGGGTTTGGAACTAGAGTATCTTTAAGGTCCCTTCCAACCCAAACCATTCTATGATTCTATGATTCTATGAACAGACTGGCTGGCTGAGCTGAGGCCAACAGTATGAGGTTCAACAAGGCCAAGTGATGGGTCCTGCACTTGGGCCACCAAAACAACTTGCAGTGCTACAGGCTTGAGGACGAGTGGCTGGAAAGCTGCCCAGCAGAAAAGGATACGGGCATGTTGGTTAACAGGGGCTGAATATGAGCCTGCAGTGTGTCCAGGTGTCCAAGAAGGCCAGTAGCATCCTGACCTGCATCAGGAACTGTGTGGTCAGCAGGACTAGGGTAGAGGTTGCCCCCCTGTACTGGGCACTGGTGAGGCTGCACCTCAAATACTGTGTTCGGTTCTGGGCTCCTTCCTTCATGAAAGACACTGAGGTGCTGGAGAGTGTCCAGAGAAGGGCAACAAAGCTGGTGAAGGGTTTAGTGCACAATTCCTGTGAGAAGCGGCTGAGGGAGCTGGGTGTGTCTGCCTGTAGAAGAGGAGGCTCAGGAGAGACCTTATCACTCTTTCCAACTAACTGAAAGGAGGGATCTCTTTTCCCAAGTGATAAGTGATAGGACAGGAGGAAATGGCCTCAAGTTGTGCCAGGGGAGATTTAGATTAGATATCAGGAAAAATTTATTCACTGCAAGGGTTGTTAGGCATTGGAAGGGGCTGAGAAGGCAGGTGATGTCATCACCATCTCTGGAAGTATTTAAAAGATGTGTGAATGAAGTGCTGAAGGACAGGGTTCAGTGGTATTATTAGCAGTGTCAGGTTAACAGTTAGACTTGATGAACTTAAACATCTTTTCCAACATAAAATATTCTATGATTCTATTAAAAAATACATCTGAAAAGCTTGTAGGTCAAGATAAGTACATGGTGATCACCCACTGATTATCATCACAGGCAAAACGCATTTGACTTGCAGGAAATAAATTTAATTCATTTACCTAAGAGAGTAGGATAATTAGGAATGAAAATGAATCCAAAAAAACCCTTCCACCCACATCCCCCTTTCTTCTTGGGCTCAACTTCACTGCTGAATTATCTACCTCCTCCCCCTGAGCAGCGCAGAGGGACAAGGAATGGGAGTTGTGGTCAGTTCATAACACTTCATATATGTTGTTCCTTCCTTCTCATGGTTTTCCTCTGGTCCAACGTGAGTCCTTCCCATGGGATGCAGTTCTTTATGATCTACTCCTCAAAGCACAGTCTTTCAAGAATAGACTCCTACAGTGTGGGTCCCCCACTGGGACACAGTTCCTTCCAGAAAACCTGCTCGACTGTGGGCATTTCTCCATGGACTGCAGCTCCTGCCAGGAGCCTGCTCCAGTGTGGGTTCTCAAGAGACTGCAGCTTCCTTCAAGGCACATCCCCCTGCTCCGACGTGGGGTCCTCCCTGGGCTGCAGGTGGGTCTCTGCTCCCCCGTGACCCTCCATGGCTGCAGGGCACAGACGGCCTCACCATGGGCTGCACCACAGGCTGATGGAGAATCTCTGCTCCAGCGCCTGGAGCACCTCCTCCCCCTCACTGACCTGGGGGTCTGCAGAGCTGTTTCTCACATATCTTCTCACTCCTCTTTCACAACTTCAGGACAGTGTTTTTTACCCCTTCTTAAATATAATACCACAGGGGTACTACCAGCATTGTTGATGGGCTCGGCTTTGGCCAGCAGTGGTTCCATTCTGTAGGTGGCTAGATGTGGCTGTGTCCAACATGGGCACAGCCCTTGGTATCTTTTCAGAGATCCTGCCCTTGCAGCCCTTCCTGCTACCAAAATCTTGCCATGTAAACCAAATGCAATGTATATATTTTAATATTAGTTTTATTAATTTAGAAGCTCATTCCTTTTTCAGCATCCTTTTTTAGTTTTATATTTAAAATGACAGAGCTTTTGTTCCTTTTTTACTTTCCTTGACTGGATACAAATTCTACTTTTAAAAGATAACTTTCTGCTTTAATGAAGTGTTCTGTATTGACTGTTATCATTCAGGAATGGGATCTTAGAGTTATGATGAATAGTTTCATGAAAATGTCAGCTCAATGGTCAGCATTGGTCAAAAAAGTAAATGAACCTTAGGAATTATTAAGAAAAGAGTAGGAAAGAAAAGAGAAAACATAATCATATCAGTGTAAAAAGCTGTTATCCCAAAATCTAAAAAAGGATGTAACAGAACTGGAAGAGGTTCACAGAAAGACACCAAGAATAATCAAAAGTATATAATGGCAGCAGAAGGAATTGATAAATAGACCGGGACTATTCAGTCTGAAAAGTGACAATTGAGGAAAGGCTTTGACAGAAATCTGTACAATCATGAGGCAAAGGAAAAGAGACAGATGGTTCGTTTTCTGTTCCAGAGCAAGAATGGGAGCATCACACGCTGCTAGCAGGTGGTAGGTTCAAAGCGAAAAAAAAAAGGAAGAAAAAAGAAGCAGTTCTCTACAAAATGTGTAGATAACCTTCCCTCACCAGGTCACTTTTCTTCCAGCATTCTTTACTGTACACAGAAAGACACTGCAAGCGGTATATGAGCCGCTTACAAGCACAATGCAATTATTTAATGGCTAGTGCAGCCAACAGGGAGCAATGACTGCCGTTCCTATACCCACGGGCCTGAGAGATGTGCAAGGAGTCTCTGGATCAGCAGTCAGATGGTGGTAGGGAAGTGTCAATCCTGTTGTGCTCTGGCATGAGTTGGTTTTTGGTAGTGCAAAATAGCAGATTCTATGCTTTTTCCATATGTCTTAGTAGTGTCAAGTCAGTATTTTTCTCTTGAATCCCTGAGTTGCTAATTTTCAACTTCTCACTTCAATTTGTGTATTTTACTTTACTTACCTCATAAGGTGTTAACTTACATAACCACTTACAACTGAAAAACTCATTAATCAGTAAAAGCAAACCAAACCTGGGTGTTAAGCTAGAGGAAACAGCATCTCCTCTTTGGAAGAATTTTGCTCATAATATTGTGGATGCTAAAGGTTTGCATGCATTGAAAAAGCAACTGGACTGGTTTGTGGACAAAAATATCCCTCTGAGATGTTAGACAGAAATACCAGAGGCCTAATTCTACTAAGAAGCCATTTCTGTTTTAAGAAACTCCTGAGTAGTAAATCACTGTGGACTTCAGAAAGTGTTCACTGCATGCCTCATCTTTTTGATCTTGCTTTGAAAACCGCTTGTCGTCATTGATGGAAGTGGGACATGGGGCTTGGACGACCTTTGGTCTGGCGCAGCACAGCTGCTCTCATGTTCTAAAAGCTGCCTTCATTCTGCCACATAACTGCAGTCCTCTTTTAGTTTTTGTTTTTTTTTTAACACCTTTTTGCCAGATTGTACTTTTCTTCTGGCATGATGTTTTCAAGCAGTGTTGCCCATGTATTTTCATACTGTTTTTCAATTTCATTGTTCCATCCAATTTGCTTAATTTGCTTTTACAATGTCCTCTTGTTCGGTGGCTTGGGGTTTTTTTTGTGTGTGTTTTTATTTGTTTGGATGGTTGGTGGTTTTATGTTTTTAATATAAGTTTCTCTTTTATGAAGCTGATGTGGTTTGGGAAGGAGGGAGAACTTCTCAATCGTACTGGGATTTTGAATGAGGGAAGTCTAATAGAGCACACTATTTAAAGAGTGTGCCTCTGAAGCTTCAGTTACTGCATTTTGAACCCTACATATTCTGCTCTTGGCTATTTTCAAAGCAATTGCTTTAGTATTTTATAATTTAACTTTTATCATAGCTCATTGTTAGATTTTCCCAGATAATCTGAGGGTTAATTAAAGTACCCAATTTTTATTGTGTTTTCTTTCCTTGTAGTCAACTTAATGTTAGCATTTCTGAGTCATTAGGTTGGACATATGAAGACATAATGTAACCTAAATAATACATTCATTTAACCTAAGCATGACTTTTTGGTTCACATAAATTGAGATAATTTTTTTAGTTAATGTATTTACTATATTTAACTTTAAGCTTTCTTTAACTTATGAAAGTTTTTACTAGCTGCCTTATTTAGGTTGTCAGTCATATATTATCTACTTGTTTCTCAAGGCATGTAAGTTTCTCAGTCCATGTTTTTCCATGCTTATTATGTTTGCATCCTCACTTCAAATCCATTCCTTCAGTTCATTCGTCTTACTTTATAGGTTTTCAGTATTTGTAGAAACACATGTTTGCCTTTGATCTAGTTTTCTATTTTTAGGTCTATGTTTATGTGATGAGAGTATTCTTTGATGTTTCCTATCTGATGTTTATTGAATTCTAGCTTTTTTTGAGGATAAAGATTTTACTCTTAGAGGATGAATCATCTCAGGCTGTTTTTTCTTATTCCCTTTTTAGATTTCCCCTAAGTTTTACTAAACCAAACAAAACCCCAAAACTAACAACCTCAATTCTTTTATAACTTTTAAGTCAAACACCAGTGTGTATTACGTATTGGCCTAGACAGAAATTATCCTTTATTTATAGGATCGATACATTTCAAAGGCTTCTAAAAATCATTCTGTCACTTCCTCACATTACTTCTGCACCCATGTTTCAACACAGTTCCTTGTCAGCTTGTGTACCAAACCCTGGAAGTCTTCCAGAGGGTACTATTGTCAAGACTCTATTTTAACTTTGGCATTGAAAGATTTAATTTTGTGTCCTTTCCTCTCCCCTACTATTCCATGATGTTTTGTTGACAATTGGGAATATGTAGAAACCTTGTGAGATCCATAGCTTTTATATGCAACAGGCAATTTATGGGCTTTTGGAGTTGGCTGTGCTCAAGTGTGACAAGTCATCATACCTAGAGCTTCTAGAGGAAGTCTGGCCCTGGTCTTCTCTCCACATTGTCCTGGACAGACCTCCAAAGTGATTGATTATTTCCTTCCTTTACCTCCTAAACTCTTGAAATAAAGGGTAGGACACAGTCAGTTCCCACTAAAATCTCAATGCCTCTCCTTTCTTGACTTTACTTTTCAGGGTGGTGTTCAGAAAACAGAAAACAACCCCAAGGACCATGAGGGCTACATACGGAATAGGCTCCTGCGTGGGTACCTTAGTCTAGAATGATGTGAGCTTGGGTCAATTTCATCTGCCATGTTAAAAAAACTTGCTAATTGTGTTGATTCATTAGTTTACATACCAAAGGGAAACACTGCTGACAGAAAAGAACAGACCCAACCAATCAAATGGGAAATAAACTCTCAAAAAAGAACCAATTCAATGTCGTTGGAAAGTTCTAACATGTAAATCTATTCTGTTTATTAAATGAACATTTTTGTTTCACCTTTTATGACTGTCATGCTGCACTATTCTTCATGTTTGGTAACAGATTTTATGGTATTGCCTAAATAATATTGATCCCCCTGCCTGAAAGGTTTTTCATCTCAAAATGTGCTGTGCTGTTCTATGAGAGCTTTGATTAGGTGGCTAATGCAACTGCCTTTTATTACAGGTCAGCTGGTATGAATCTCATCACCAGTAATGGAACAAACTACATTAAGATAAAGCTGATTGGAAGGAATCATTACTGTTTATTAGCATAAAGATCATTCATTTACCAAAGCCTACACTAGATAAATATGCATGCGTATCTAGCAGAAATCATGTCAGTTCAAATAATTTTAAGTGATTGTACTTTTCCTTAGCAATTTTTCATTAGATAAATAAAAATTGAGCTTGAGATGACATGCTGAAGGGAAGGGATACCATCCAGAGGGATGCTGAGAGTCTGGAGAGGTGGGCCTGTGCCAACACCATGAAGTTCAACAAGGCGAAGTACAAGGTCCTGTACATGGGTCGGGGGAAAAACAAGCACAAGTACAGGCTGGGTGGAGAATTGATCAAAATCAGCCCTGAGGAGAAGGACTTGGGGGTACCGGTGGATGAAAGGCTGGACATGAGATGGCATTATCTACCACATTTTTGTATTTAATAGTGAGAATTTACCTATACGTATTACTAATGCGATGGTTTTATGGTTCACCTGGGAGTTCTGATACATCCAGAGGTTTATTGAGGGTGATGTTAAAAAGGCAGACTTCCTAAATAAGTTGTAATGTCCTCAAAATGGTGTTGTGTAGCTATCATACTTAGTAGATCAGATGGTTTATATTAGAACTTCTGCAATGCACCCCCAGAAATAGCATGTTCCTTAGAGAAAGCATGTCATGTGTCATCTTTTCATATGGTGTTTGCACCTAAATGAACATTCACCATACTCAAATGATATTTTAAAATCTTGCCTCATAAAAAGTGTTGATGAAGTTTAGTACAAGATCTGTTACTAATACATTAAAACTACAAATAAAACTGGATATAAAATTTCTAAATTCTAATTATGTTTTTTTTAAACTCATAGAACAAGTTATTACTCTGAGTTTTATGTCATATTATGAAATCAACAGAGGCTGCATAAAGCTGAAGCTATGCAATCTTGAAAGACATCTGTTATGCGCACTATATGACAAATTTAAGAATTTTCTTTGATGCATTCAACTCTGAGATAATAAAAACAAGGCTCTGTGAACTGAAGAAAATGAGGCCAAATGTTCTTTGACTAGACCTATAGAGAATGTTTTATGTCAATGTGAAGTTCTGGGTGCATGCAGGAGTTATACTGGAGGATTGGGATTTTTTTAATAAACCTGGCTGTGGGATCCAGTGTCTCTCCTTAGTAGTCAATGGATCAAGAAAAATATATACCAACTTCAGGTTTGGTACTAAATGTTCTATATCAATATTAAAATGAAGGTTTATCTCCTCCAGTGTCCTATCAAAAACCAACTTGTCCTTTAAATCTGATTCGATGTAATTGCAAGTATATTTTCTGTAAGTAGCTTCGCTGAGTTGAAATAATTCTTATGCTAACTGTAGACAAGATAGAGCAGCAAATCAAAGAGAAATATTATATATGAGAATTCAGATAACTTATATCTGGAAAGAATTCTGTTTGTTGATGTTGCTTTTGGAAATATGCTATTGTTTTTTAAAACCTGGTCCCCTAGAGTCCCTCATGTTTTAGGTATTAGTGAAGAAATATACAAGCGGATGTTTGTTTCTCCACTATATCACTCCGTGAAATTACATAAATAAATGCAGAAGTGAGAGAAAAGCTTTTTTGCCAGCAAAGGAAAATGAATCACAGAATAGAGAGTGAATGAATGAAATTGTTCATTCTGCATTTGCCAGTGGTCCTTATAAGAAAATTTGGACACAGCTAAATACAGGGGATTCACAAACCATGGAGGAGAAGTAACAATTTAATTATTCTCAATTTTTCTTTTTTTTTTTTAATTAATTTTCATAAGACTTCAGAAGATATGACTAAAGGCTTTACCTCCCAGACATCATGAAGACGAAAATCAAGCAACGCCCGAAGGAACAGCGTACACAGCTAATTACTACCCATGAAGCTGGTTCCCAGCAGAGCCTGGTTTTACTCTATTACTCTCCAGGTCCAGCTTTAGATGTGTGAGCATGGACGTTAAGGTCCGTGCACAGCTAAATGTAGCAATAGTCGTGTCTCAGTAAATCAATGTTTGAAGGAGAACCAGTCTGAACACCTGATTAACACATAAGTAAAAAAGGGGAGTGAGTTAATGAAAACCCAAACATAGTTTGGGAATTTATCAGCAAATACAACACAATCCAGAAGTAAAGTTTTATATCTGGTTTTGGTCAATGAAATTCTTCCTTCAGTGATACTAGCGTAGCCCCATGCCTTACTTTATATGTCACTCAATACCTCTGCCACATCTGCCCTTCCTTCAGAGCTATCCAGCACGTGAAATATGCATCCCAAACCCACTGGATTTAACGGTGATCTGCTCAGCTTTACTGTACCTGGTGCATACTTTCACCTGCACTGGGAGCTCAGCCATCCCACACTCCTCTTGGTATGCAAAGGTGTCTTGAAGAGAATGTATTGGTACACCTGACATCTGCCCTTAAGTTGTCAACTCTGTTCTCTCTCTGCCCATAGCTGAGGAGCTCCAGGAAGAGGAGGTCCGACAGTGCCTTATACCGCTGCCTTATACAGCCTGCTCTCATTCCTAAGGGCCCTTCAGATCAGAAAAGGAAGGAGCATTGTTGTTACACATCTTCCCTAGGCTAACTGGACATAGATCTTAAAGCTGGGCTCTCCTGTGTGAGGGGTTTTTGGTAGAAGCCTGGAGGGGGGCTCTACAGCGTTGGGTCCTGTGAAAAACTGTTAGATGCTTCCCTGACTCCAAGTAAGACCTGCCTCTGGCCAAGCAGCAACAGTGATAATGCCTCTGTGACAACATCATCAAGAGGAGATGAAACCTGCTGCAGAACCTGAAGTGAAGACAGGAGGAGAAAACTCTGCAGACACCAAGGTCAGTGCAAAAGGACAGGGAGGAGGTGCCCGGAGCAGAGGTTCCCTTGCAGCCTGTGGAGAGAGAGCAGGCTGTGTCCTGCAGCCATGGAGGGTCAGGTGGGATCACAGACCCCACCCCTGCAGCCCAGGAAGGACCCCACAATGGAGCAGATGGCTGCGCCTGAAGAACCCAAACTGGAGCATTCCACTCCTTAAGGACAACACCCCATGGAAGGCACCCGCTCTGGAGCAGTTTGTGAAGAACTGCAGCCTCTGGGAAAGACTCACGTTGGAGAAGTTTATGGAGGACCATCTCCCATGGGATGGATACTACACTGGAACAGGGGAAGAGTGTGAGGAGTCCTGACCCACGAGTCTTTTCCTTATATTTTCTCCTCCCCTTCTCACTGGGGTGGTGGTTGGGAAATGAGCAAGTGGCCATATGGTGCTTGATTGCTGCCTGGTCCTAAACTGTGACATTTATCAAGCTGTTTAGTCTGACTTTACTTATCTCCTATGTTTGATCATGTCTGTTTAGATTATAAATTTTTAGGGTATCTTACCTCTTATTTTGTTGTTGTCCAGTGTCTAGCACCATGGGGTCCTGATCTTTGGTGGCATCTCTATATACTATTCAGCTGCAGACAATGAATAATAACAGCATATTTTCCAGTCAAGGGCAATGAATGTAGAATACAGAGGTAGAGGGAGGAAGACAGGTCCTTATTCTTCTTTAGTGCTTGTTATGTGGTTTGAGAAGAAACTAAACATGTTTTGTGTGGGATTGGAACATAGCATTTTTGTCTTCGAAGAACAGCAGTGACACAATCTGCTGTTTACACAGTGAAGAGGCAGTAGTCCATCCATTTTGTGTCTGGTTATCCATGTCCCTTTAAATTTTCTTAAAAGAAGTTTTTCTATCTTGGACATTTGTTTGTATTATCTCTGCCTAGTGGATGAATTTTACTGTTTTTAAGTGGTTTGGGGGTAATCTTATAAACATATAAACTAATGTTGGAATATGCGTAACACTAGTTTTGTGACACCCCAATGGAAGAGCAGTGTGCCTTAGGACTGTAAAGCTGTGCAGTTCTTAGTCATGCTGCAGAGTGTGTTGGTATATACAAGTGACAAAATTGCCTGGACAAGTACCTCGTTTGTGGTGCAGATTCTGATTCTCATCTCCACCATCATTACTATAATGAGCAAGTGACTGTCATTAATGTAAGTCTTTGCACACTCTTCTGGAGAGAGGAACTGGTTTACTTCTATAAATTATTTTTCTTTTAATTTTTCTGAGAGTCAAACAAGGCACAAAGCAGACAAGTGAGTTTGATGGAGCTCTGACTAGGCATGGGGATTTTCAGGAATGTCCCATGTCTCGGTCTCTCTGATCCTTAATGGAAAAGGAAGACTAGGGCAAGAAGATCCCTGTGTACTGGAAAATGCAGCCAGAAGACTAAAAACAAATCTGAAGCTCAGATTTGCAAGTTGTTTACATGTTGAATTCCCACCGAGTTTGTTGGGAGATGGGTGACTAAACAGCTTTGAAAATCTGAGACCAACTACCTTCATCAAATCAATGTCAAACTCAGCTAGCTCAACTACTGAATCATTTTCTGCCTGACTTTCTGTGTTTCTGTGGTACTAAATGAAGAACAGATGTTTTAGCATATCCCACAAATTTTTGTTTGCAGTGGTCATAAGAACTAGAGGATACCTGCAATGTAACTGGAAACATATGAAGACACACAATTGTGGGTTCACAAGGTCATTGTATTCCCCAGAAGGTATTATAGCAGTCACAATTCCTAGGCAACTCTAGGTTTCATGTCTTCTCCCTGACTTCTTTCATGAGAAGCCTTGTGCAACATAACACTTCACAAGGGAATCTTCTGACCATGGCATTGGCATGCTTATGGCACAGGGAGAAAGAATCTCACTTGGGCATACATGCTCATAGCAAAAATGCTTACGGAGTAGGGAGGAAAACATTTACTGTAAAGGGACTGTGAAGGAAAAGGAACAAGATAAACATGATCAGGCCCAGAGATTGCTCTAAGGGAGGTGTTTAGTGAGTGGTGAAGGTTGTCTCCTTGCACACCCAGCTCTAGTGCAGAACTATTTAGTGTTCTCAATTTATTGTACAAGGGCAGCCTGAATTTTAAATTGCTAAGCAATGAATTATAGCAAGCAAGAATCTAAGACAAATTCTTGGATGATATGAAGTAGCACCACTCTCTTGGTTTCAGTGGGATTAACTTGGTTTACACCAGCAAAAAAACTTAAAAAGCTATCTACTTAGTTTAATGAATAAACTAAGTGGGATTAACGTTTTATTGTTTTACAGATGTCTGTTAATCCCTAACTGAAACGCAGTGGCCATTATGTAGGTAATATGCAGCTTCATAAAGAGACCATTCTGCCCCAAAGACATAGCACCTAATAAATAAAACGGCCAAAGTATGTGAGGAAGTTCCCTGCACAAAAGTTTTAGATAGAAGATGAAATGTGCAAGAGAATTAATGTCTTCTCTTCTCTTAAATTTTTCATGCAAGTTTATAATTCAAATTGACATGTTCCATTTAGGAATGGATTGGGAAAATATGGCTTATGATAAATTGGTTATTAATTTTAAGGTAATAATAGGTTACATGCATCAATCTGATTTTGTATGATTTCTTGTGCAACCACTAGAAAATATATTTACCTCAGTTTATATATGGTATCCAATCACCTGGTTTTCACCTTGGTTAAATCAGTTACCTTTGAAATGGTCTCTTCATTTAATAGTAGTAAATATTCTATCAATTAAAGTATTTATTTTGCTACACTTCTGTAACAGACAGTGGTCTTTGTGCAATGATCTTCTTTCACTACCCAAGTCAGGACTGATCTGCCTAGAACCTACCACCAGGCAATACCATCGCTTATAAAAAAGACTTTCAGAGAAACAGAAAATCAAGTATTGGTCTTCCTAAAGCAAAGCATATTGCTTGGATAAGAGTAACTAAATGATGAATCCTTCAGGCATTATGTAATTTTGATAATATTCTACTAAAAACAAACTTTGGTGATTTATGCAATATTTTTAAAAATCCTGGCAATGCAAGACATTTCTGCTATTAGGGCATATAATTCAAAATGAGTGACACTGCTCAATAAACAGTCAAACATGCATAGCATAAATAAATCAAATGAAGGAAAAAAGAAAGAGAAAATCTATTAGCAAAATCCAGCATCCATGAATGTATATCTTTTTGGTTGTTCTAATAGAAAAATGATGGTATTTGTTGAATTATAAACAGTGAATTTCATATTCACTAAATAAGTTAGAAAACTGCAACACCACCACTCCCTTCTTGTCATTAATAGCAGGCACCATATTCAGTGTTTAATTAAAACATGTATTTTTATAATACTTTAAGTTGTTCTGATCTTCAAAGCTTTTAATTTAGCTCAAAAAAGTTTGATTTTTAAGTATTCTTTGATTTACTAGGAGAGATTTAAAAAAATCTGTTTCACACACACATAGAGTCTGTATTTAGAGTGAAGATAAGTCAGGAATAAGATGCGAAATGACAGTTTCCAGGTATGCTGACTCTTGCTTGCTTTCCAGTCTGCTACATGGTTCTTAGTTATTATACTTTAAAAAAATGTTAGATAGAAATGCCACTATGTTAAGTAATTTGTAAGCACAGGTGCATAAAATACAGATTCATAAAATAAAGGTTCCTTTCTCTCCCCAAGCCTCTTACCCTAAGGAAGCAATATACACACTAACAACTCTGCTCTTACACTAATTAGTTGAAGCAAAATATAAAATAAATCCATGAGTACTTAATGCTTTATCAGTTGGCATCAAGCACTTCAGATTTAAAAATGACAGGTTTTTATTTTTTTGTTAATGGATAGGACAGAAATTTCAAACTATGTTTTGAATGTTTATGTGTGCACGTATGTGATTGTATTTAAACATGGCTAATTCATTGCAGACTGCGATTTGTACTTTTCTTGAATATATTCTTCTTGAAACAGTCCTTCACCCATACTATAAACCAAGTAGCTTAATGCTTAAATAATATCTGAAGATAAATAAGAAGCTATAACTGCTTAAGAAACAGTGAAAACCCAAAGCTGACCTTCCTTTGCAGTGAGGCATATGTTTATGATTTTTTCCCCTGGATTTTAAATAATAGCAAAATATCTTTTATTTGTAATATAATTTTTTTTGGCATCACAACTTTTTCATCAGGTCTCTATCTGAACATTCAGGGGATTTTGTGTTACAGTCAAGCTGAGGTAGAAAACCAACATATGAAAAATTTGTGAAAGATCATAGTGTTATCACTTATGATACAAAAAATTTAGTATAAAAAAACACTGCTTTGGTGCCTCCCCACACAAATATACATGTGAGCATCATGAAAGAAAACTGTGCAGATATTTGAATATCTTATATTGGAAAAATATAATTATAAGATTTTTAATTTGTAGATTTCAACTGTCAAGTGTCAGAAAAAAAGGTTTGCTATACTATTATTTCTCTTTAACTGCAGGGGATAGAGAATTTAGTCACAAAGCAACACGCAGTTTGTGTTGTCTCTTAATTTACCACCTTGAAACCACAGTTCCATACAGGTCCTCAGTGTTTAGAAAAGTAGAAGCAAAATCTTAGCATTTGAGGTGTATCAAGTTTTGGTTTTAAATCTGCATGTCATAATTCATGTTAGTAGCATAGTACATTCTATATACAGGACATTAGGTGCATCGACTGTTTTTTTCTCATTCAATAATCAGTCGTGCAACTGTGCTCCAAAGTTGCGAAGTGTTGCATTCAGATTGCTATTTTCAGTCCTAAAATAATTTGTGTAAACTGAAAAATTATAAAACTGTAGTGGTATGATAGAATCAATCTCCCTCTGTCCTATCACTTTGGAGTTTTAAGATTCAGGTATTATTCCTACCCACACGGACCACTCTTGGATCTTTTGTCTGAGGGTAACGTTTTGTCAGAGCAATGATACGGGCTGCAGGCATTCGGTAGGTACAGCAAGTGGTTTTATCTTGTGTACAACAGAAGGGTTATATACCAGAGCTGAACGTAAGACAGATTTAATTAGAAGCCAGCGGGTGGGGGACTGAAGGCTCATGACAGGAATAAATCAATGTTTTTGATCATTAGACCTTGTGCAGATTCTGCTGCTGTAATGAAAAACTAGTACATGCGATTTCCTTCAAAACCCTTGACATGTCTGTGATATACTTCTCTGGTGTGCTGTTACACAGATTTTTTTGACTTTCACCATTCCCATTCTGATCTTACTTCGGATTATTACTAAGGTAAGTGAAAAAAAGATTAGTCTTCTCGTTGCTACAGTAACATGTCCTCTAACCCCCAGGCATGTGTGAGCTCTTCATCAAATGTTTATGACAACAGCTAAATGTAAATCTGCAAGGAAAGAAAATGATGGTCATACTGCACTTGGATTACGAGACCCTCTGTGTGCCATAGAGGTGATGGACCATGTCCTCGGTTGGAGCTAGACTAATTTATTTCAGGTGAAGGTCTATTCCAATGGTTTTAATTTGCTTCAACATAAACCCATGCTGCTTTTGAATGGCAGCTTCTGCCATGAATGACAGTGATGACATTGACATTGAGTTCATCTGGGGCTTGGGCTGACGCTTTGTCCATCATTTGCAAAGCATAGTGTGCCACCTTCTTCTGTGGGATGTGTGTGCTTCGCTTGGGGGCAATAAGTTATGTCTTATTTCTCTCTCTCTTTTATGTAGCTGTACCCAAATGGAACTAAGGACATGTAAAAAAACCTTCCTGCCTTCAGTCTGTAGTGCTAGCTACGTAAAATCCGCTGCACTTGGAGAGCCGAAGCTGTTGTGCGTCTCAGTCTATGTATAAATATATAGCTGTGTGCTGACAACGGCATGTGAAGTCTGTGTCTGCACCTGTGTGCATTTCTCTGAGATGAGTCAGTTCTCCCACCTGGCACAAACAGTAAATAATACAAGTATAGAAACAGTTAACTCCTTATTACCCATGGGTGGAATATTTGTGTTGTCTATTATTTAGGACAAGCTTAAAAGAAATCAACGCCTTTTGCCTTTCATAAATACAGCATTGATTCAAGAGTATCATTCATATTCTCCTAGGTACATTTCAATAAATACACTCCAGTTTTAAAACCCAATGTACACACCTTTTGTATTGCCTATATTCTTTCCTGAATTTATCTTCATCCAGAATTTTCGTGGTTAAATTGAAAGTTGATGGTAGTATTTTTTTACTGTATTTCTGTCCTAATCTAATGAGGAGCATGAAACCCTCCAGTCATACTCTTTCAAGCCAGAACAGCTAACACAAATAACGTTTTATTTCTGTCAGATATTGCCTTTTGTGCTCACATGCATGCTTAGCAGGTTAGATGTGAATGAACAAGAAATTACATAAAGCAGGAAGAAGTAAATCATGAAGGTAGTCAGTGGTAACAGATGCCTCCAACTTCTCGATAGTGTTCACTACTTACAGCATTCAACTCTTTTATAGGATAGACTGTTATGGTTTACCTATAAACAGAGTTTTCCTGCATGCTGCATGCAGTCTTGGCTGCCAGTGGGCTTTGGAGTTTGTATTGGAAGTGAAAGGCCCAGCTATGTTCACAGAAAAGCACATCCACTATTTTCCAATAAATCTGATTGTGGCTTTATAATTGCTCAATACTGTCAGTCTATCTATTGCATTCATGGAGTAAACAGTATATGACTGTTTTAAAGGAAACAGCTTATAACTGGCATACAGCATCTTTTCCAGTTCAATGGTGGCAGCTTTTTAATAGATTTTCAGTTTGACACAGACTTTCAGGAACAGACGAGATTACTCCTTCAGAGTGTCTGCAAGGCATAAAAAAGTGAAGATGAAACCAATACTACAAATGTGTGTAAACCACTAAGTTACATGCACAAAAGTACATGCAACTATTCCTCAGCTGTTAGGTATAACTCCTTTTTTATTTTTTTTTAATGGAAATATTTGTAGTAAAGTAGTTAAAGAACCTGGTGAATTTATTTTGTTCATAGACTAGGCTCATCTTCTGTGTTACAAGAGCTGCTAAAATGCAGCCATTTTCTGCCAGTAATTTTTAGTAGAGATATAACACTTTAGATAAGGATGACATCATCCAGAACCTACTTCTGTCTCTGGAAGCAATTTAGAAACCACTAGACCTCAATAATAAAAAATATGTTCTTTTTCTCTGCTTTTTACTGGGATAATTATCTTTTCTTATGTTTGGTTGGGCTTTATTTTAAAATTTCTTCTCTCCAGCTGACTTTTATATTAATTATCTGTTTACTGTAGGTGCCTTGTTTTGTTATTTTAAGTTTTTTTTAGTCTTTGTGACAATACCCTCTCAGTCACCTTCATTTCAATAGTATGTTCATCAAGAAGGAACAAAAGATTTTGGCTTTGTGCCAGGTCTCTCCCAGCCACTCACCTACTTTCTGTTGAGATAATGGAAGTGCCCATACTGAGATCATTTAATGTCGTTGAACTGCCTGAGGCATTAGAAAAACAGAAACACCTATAAGCATGTAAGATTGAACCAAAAGGTAAGGAGACATGAACTTTAACACCTTTCTTATCCTGTAGCTTTCCATTTGGGTTTTCTTGCACTTAACTCTGACCTTGTGGTTTTGGACTAATATGGGAGACGTAATATTGGACTTGAGTAATATCATCAGTATGGTACTTTTAATGTTTCTGTGAAATCACAATATTTCTGCTATATATACACAGCCACTAAGAAAAGCAATAAGCAAAATTGCTAAAAGGTTTGGTCCAGATCATATTAATGAAATCTTTAATTAAAAAATATGTAACATGTTACAAATTTAGCCCAGAAGGCTCATTGCAAATTAAAACAAAATATAGCCTAATATGTATTTATCACAAACACAAGAAAAGGAACTATTAAGAGCAAAGTGTAATAAACCATCTGATTCTCAATCCCTAAGGCTAATAAAATGTTAAGGAGCAAAGAAGAATGCTGTGTAAGTGAGAGAGGGTCACACTTTTAAAATAGAAAGAAATGTAGCTATAGAATTAGACACCTCAGATAAACTTTATGTTTTCCTTAAATTACATTTTCGTAGCTCCTTCCTTGTCCAACGACAGTTTTATATCACAGTAAATCCTCTGACTTTGATAGTGTGATTCCGGGTTATGGCCTCTGTGTAGTCTTGCACTGAGCCATTTGATTATTGATTTAAAGACATGCTGGAGTGCCTGAATGGAGTCAATCATTGTGTAGAGGAAGGGGAACAGAGATCTATACAACAGTTACCAGCAGTGCTCTCAAATGGAAGAG